>NC_021162.2:57867673-57872696 GCF_000331145.2 Cicer arietinum | reverse complement strand
TGGAGTAAGTAAGATGAAGGCATTTAGGGCACGTAGGGTTGCAATTGATATGGTTGATGGATCATTCAGAGAGCAATATATAAGATTGTATAATTATTGTCATGAGTTATTAAGATCAAATCCAAATAGTACAGTTAAGTTAGAAGTCCAAGCTACAAATTCAGAGGTAATTGACTATGTGGACATACCACTTTTACCTAGTTTTCAACGCCTATATATGTGTCTTAATGGATGTAAAGAGAGTTTCCTGATTTGTAGACCAATAATTGGTCTCGATGGTTGTTTCCTTAAAGGGTATTATGGGGGTATGATTCTTGCTGCTGTAGGTAGAGATCCAAATGACCAAATGCTTCCAATTGCCCTGGCTGTAGTTGAAGGTGAGACAAGAGATTCATGGACTTGGTTCCTTAAATTATTAATTAATGACTTGGGTGGACAACAAGCATGCAAGTCCTACACCTTCATATCTGATCAACAAAAGGTACTCATTAAAGTTCTGTTTTGGTAATTCTGTTAGATTAGTAATTCTGTTTTGGTAATTCTGTTAGATTGGTAGATTGAAAATTCTGTTTTGGTAATTCTGTTAGATTGATAATTCTGTTTTGGTAATTCTGTTAGATTGGTAATTCTGTTAGATTAGTAATTCTGTTTTGTGCAAGACTGCAAGCTGCATATTTTTTAGCATCAAATAAAAAGCTGGAGGCTGCATATTTTTTAGCATCAAATAGAAAGCTACAGGCTGCATATTTTTAGCATCAAATATAGGATGATGGTGACTTGTGTGCAGGCTTTGGATATCTATTTCCCTTTGTTAATGCAAAATTTACTGTATTAAAAAACCTTTAGAGCACACATTAAAGTCCATATTCATTATTTTTTGTTGTTTATGTAAGGGACTATTGTCTGCAATGGATGAGTTGCTTCCTGGGGTGGAACAAAGATTTTGTGTAAGACACATGTATAACAACTTCAGAAAAATTCACCCAGGGAAGAAGCTTAAGGAATTGATGTGGAAGGCAACCAAGTCAACATATCATCAAACATGGGAAAGAGAAATGAAAGAGTTGAGGAAAGTTAACGAAGTGGCCTACAAATATTTAGTGAAGATTCCTTCAAGATTTAGTTTCAATTCTAAATGTGATGTGCTTGTTAATAATATGTCAGAGACATTCAATAGTGTCGTAATTGGACTTAGAGGGAAACCCATAGTGACGATGTTTGAAGACATCAAATTGTACTTAATGGAAAGGTGGGCTAGAAATAGAACTACATTGGAAAGGTACACTTGTTCTGTTCTACCTCAAATCAAGAAAAAGTTAGCAAAGGAACAAGAATTATCAAGAATGTGGTTGTGTAGGTAATATTATTTTTTATGTTTTGGTTTTGTTCTGTTTTTTAATTCTATGGTTCTGAAATCTGCCTGAAATCGAATTTTTTGAAACATGTTTATTATGCTATGATTTTGAAACATGTTTATTATTCTGAAATCTGCCTGAATTCTGCCTGCATATTTTTATGATTTCTGCCTGAAAGCTGCATTTTGCTATGAATTTTGCTTGCATATTTTTATGATTCCTGCCTGCATATTTTTATGATTTCTGCCAAAGCCTGATTTCTGCCTGAATTTTTTGAAACATGTTTATTATGCTATGATTTTGAAACATGTTTATTATTATGAAATCGGCCTGAATTATGCCTGCATATTTTTATGATTTCTACCTGAAAGCTGCATTTTGCTATGAATTCTGCCTGCATATTTTTATGATTTCTGTCTGCATATTATTCTGAAAGCCTGATTTCTGCCTGAATTTTGCTATGAATTCTGCCTGATTCTGATCCTGTTTATGCTATTGAATTCTGCCTGATTGTGATCCTGATTTCTGCCTGAATTCTCTGATTCTGATTCTGTTCTGATTCTGATTCTGTTATGATTCTGATTCTGTTCTGATTCTGATTCTGTTATGATTCTGATTCTGTTCTGATTCTGATTCTGTTATGAAATCATGTGTTAATTCTTCTTATTCTTATTGAACAAGGTATGCTGGTGAAAATATATTTGGAGTTAGTAACATCAACCACACAGGAGACAAGTTTGTGGTATCACTGGAAAATAGAGAATGTTCATGTAGGAAGTGGATGCTCACTGGAATTCCCTGCTGCCATGCAGTTTGTTGTTGCAACTTCCTCAAAAAAGATCCAGAAGACTTGATTCCAACATATTATAGGCGAGAGACATATGCCGCATGTTACCGACCTGTTATTTACCCAACAAATGGACAAAATATATGGGCTCAAACTCCATATCCTGATGTCTTACCGCCACCATCAAGAAGGCTTCCAGGAAGACCCAAAAGGTCAAGGAACAAAGATGCCGATGAAAAAAATAAGGACTCCACGATGATTAGTAGGAAAGGGATGTCAATTAAGTGCAGCAATTGTAAACAAGCTGGTCATAACAAGGCATCATGTCCAAGCCAAACCCAAGAAAGTCAGTCTAAAAGCGCTTTTCATTTCAAATAATTAATTTACAGCGTTTAAAAAAAAAAACACACATTTTAAACCGCCACCATTAAGAAGGCTTCCAGGAAGGCCCAAAAGGTCAAGGAACAAAGATGCCGATGAAAAAAATAAGGACTCGACAATGATTAGTAGGAAAGGGATGTCAATTAAGTGCATCAACTGTAAACAATCTGGTCATAAAAAGGCATCATGTCCAAGCCAAACCCAAGAAAGCCAGTCTCAAACTGAAGTTGGTCAAGCCCAAACTGAAGTTGTCCAAGCCCAAACTGAAGCTGTTCAAACCAAATTAAAGCTGCCCAAACCCAAGCCCAAGCCCAATCACAACCTGTCAAACGCAGAGGAAGACCCAGCAAACCCACACAACCTGTCAAACACAGAGGAAGACCCAGCAAACTACAATCTGCACAAGGTATGTCCCAGTCCCAGCAAGCTCAGTCCCAGTCCCAACAAGCTCAGTCCCAGTCCCAGCAAGCTCAGTCCCAGTCCCAACAAGCTCAGTCCCAGTCCCAGCAAGCTCAGTCCCAGTCCCAGCAAGCTCAGATTCAGTTCCAGCAAGCTCAGTCCCAGTTCCAGCAAGCTCAGTCCCAGTCCCAGCCTGCACAGTCCCAGACCCAGCAAGCTCAGTCCCAGTTCCAGCAAGCTCAGTCCCAGTCCCAGCCTGCACAGTCCCAGACCCAGCAAGCTCAGTCCCAGTTCCAGCAAGCTCAGTCCCAGTCCCAGCCTGCACAGTCCCATTCCCAACAAGCTCAGTCCCAGTTCCAGCAAGCTCAGTCCCAGTCCCAGCCTGCACAGTCCCAGACCCAGCAAGCTCAGTCCCAGTTCCAGCAAGCCCAATCCCAGTTCCAACAAGCTCAGTCCCAGTCCCAGCAAGCTCAGTCTCAGTCCCAGCCTGCACAGTCCCAGTCCCAGCCTGCACAAGCTCAGTCTCAGTCCCAGCCTGCACAGTCCCAGTCCCAGCCTGCACAAGCTCAGTCTTAGTCCCAGCCTGCAGAGTCTCAGTCCCAGCCTGCACAAGTTCAGTCCCAGCCTGCAAAAGCTCAAGCTCAAGCTCATTCAAGCACTTTTAGACCAAAGTTCAAAACATGGAAATTGTAATATTAGGATCTGTCACTTTTTGCTAGTTTATGATCAATTTATGATCACTTTTTGTTACTTTATTTTAGTTTATGATCAGTTTATGAACAATTTTAGTTGGTGTATGATCAATTTATGATCACTTTTTGTTAGTCAAGCACTTTCTGTGATTTTATGATCACTTTATGTCATTTTGTATCACATGAAACAAAATTATGGATTATGAATGAATTATGCAGGAAATGCTTTATGAACATTGTATGTTGTTTTGTACCACTTGAAACAGAATTATGGATTATGAATGAATGAATTATACAGGAAATGCTTTATGAACATTGTATGCTGTTTTGTACCACTTGAAACAGAATTATGGATTATGAATGAATTATGCAGGAAATGCTTTATGAACATTGTATGCTGTTTTGTACCACTTGAAACAGAATTATGGATTATGAATGAATTATGCAGGAAATGATTTATGAACATTGTATGCCGTTTTGTACCACCTGAAACAGAATTATTGATTATGCATTCCTTATGAATGAATCATTTATGGATCTCAATTCTGATTTTCTGAGATTCATAGCACCGTGTTGACTTTCTGATTTTCATCAATTTAAATCTAATATTTAATCATACAACTGCAGACAAACCAAACATTATATTGACAGTAATAGTTAAAGAAATAACAACCAAGAACATTGAAGCCACAATTGATGCAAAAGAAAATTACATTAATAGTTCCAAATTCCATACAACAAACTATATCATAACTACATACTTACAACAAATCTACTACATCAACCTCAAGAAAATTACATCTACTACAATAAGCTCATTTTAGAGCTAAGATCAACAATAAAACAACACATGCTACACCAAACAAAACGCATAAAAATAGCAGCAACTTCATCTTAATAATGGTTGACTTGTGATCTCCATGCATCTTCAAAATGACATTCCTAAGAGTCATAATCTCCAACTCCTTTTGGGGGCACTCTAAACATTGTGTATGTAGTTGTTGTGGAGTTCTCTGTTGTGTTTGAGGCATATAGTCTGAATCCCAAACAAAGTAATTGCATCTACATTCAATATCATAACTCTACAATTGATGAACAAAGACAACATCAATAACAAATCAACAATAAACAAATTTCTAATATGAACCAAAAAACCATAAATCTAAAACCCTAATATGAGAAAACCATTATGAAAAACAAAATCCCAAAATCTAATCTAACAACCTCAACTAAAATATTGAAAACCATAAAGGTATTATTGCTTACCACAAAATTCCTACAACCCCAAAACTTTCTTCCTCTGTTCGGACCCCATTTTGTCACTGTGCGCATCACAGGTTTCAAACCACAAGCACAATTTGGCAGCTCACGAATTCCATTGGAAACGAAAGAACCATAGTTGTAGGACT
>NC_021162.2:57835536-57867482 GCF_000331145.2 Cicer arietinum | reverse complement strand
GAAATATCAAAGAGAAAAAACTGGAAAGAAAACGGATGAGGGAATTTGTTAACGTTGCCCTAACAGAATCTCACTTAAAGGGTAAAATTGAAATTATTTCAAAAGATAAAATACTGAAATGGAAAAAAAAAAAAAAAGTTAAAGGACCAAAACGTTACCTGGACTTAAGTTAAAGGGCCACGAATGTAATTTAGCCAAAAAAATATTTTGGTTCGGATCTACCCAATTATTAGATGTTTAAGTATGAGAGAAAAAGAATTCAAAGATGATCAACCTTTTGTTCAAATTGCATTTGTAAATTTTTCAGATTGATCTAGTTCATATTTTATTGTAGATAAATCTTGATCAATTTTTCTTCAAATCTTGATCAAATCTTCTTTAAATCTTGACCATGTCTTATTTTCAACTTAGTCAAAGATTTTCTTCAATTATAAATATGAATAAAATCTTATTTTAGATTTTCATCAATTATAAATTTGAATCAAATCTTATTTTATATTTTCTTCAATTATAAATATTAATCAAATCTTATTTTAAAATTTCTTCAATTATAAATTTGAAACAAATCTTATTTTAGATTTTCTTAAATTATAAATTTGAATAAAATCTTATTTTAGATTTTCTTAAATTATAAATTTGAATAAAATCTTATTTTAGATTTTCTTCAAAAACATGAATCTTCTTTCATTCTCTTTGAAGTCAAATATATTGTTTTCATAAAATATTTTTATTATCATCAAAACTATAAGCATAAAATAAAATTGGTTCCAACAGTACCTATGTGAACTGAATTCACGTACTCCTTACTTACTTAATTGAGATCACTTATACGTGAACTGAATTCACTTAAGAACACGTGAATTAAGTTTACGTAAATGTACATTAATTGAATTTACGTAGGTGTTCGTGAATTTAGTTTACGTATTGCTGTAAATTCTTAAATTTCATTGAATACGCGTACGTGAACTGAGTTCACGTAAAATTCTCATACTTTGAAATATTTACAACTTACGTGAAAATCCCCATATTTTGAAATATTTACAACATACGTAAACTGAGATTACGTAAAATCCCCAGATTTTGAAAAGAAAAAAAGCAAACTCAAACGCATATCAATAAACATAACTTGTTGGGTGACTTTAACCACATTATGAAGATGACACTTATGGGGTATAAATTATGAGTGAGTGATGTGAGTTTTGAATGATTATGAGTAATGAATGAGTTGTGATATGTGAGTTATGAGCAGTGGCGGAGCTTGACTAAAAAGTTTGGAGTGACCGACATAAATAAAGAGTTGCATTCTAAAACCACTTGAATTGTTACTATGGTTGCATTCTAAAATAAAGAGTTGCATTCTAAATTTAAAGAGTTGCATTCTAAAACATGCAGACATTATTTATGTTTCTTTATTCTAAATCAGCAAAATTAACAATTTAGGAAACAAATTTAGGAAATAGATTCAACAAACGGGTGACCATCATTCTAAATTTGTCGTATATTTTGTTCAATAAACAGGTATAACCATCAACAACAACAATTTAAATAAACTAATTTAGCAACAAAAATCAACAATAACAATTTAATCATCATTTCAAATAAGCAGCCATCATTGATCATTCTAAAGCAGCAAAAATCAACACAAAAATCAGCAACTAAAATTAGCAAAAACACCTATTTATAGTCATTTTACCTATATTTTTTTGGGTGGCTGCGACCCCTGTCGCAAGCAAAATGCACCCCTGATTATGAGATTATCAATGACGATGAAGATATGTTAAAGAATGCTATAAATAAGGAAAGCCTTTTCCATTATTTTGTTTTTATAAAAAATTTAAAGGATATTAATAGCAATATTGTATTTTTAAAACTTTGACTCTCATCTCCATAGTAAAAGAATCATATTTAATTTACTCCATTATTTATTTTCTTCAAAGATAATATCTCTATATTGCAGTGTACAAATTCTCTTAATTATTCTCTAAAGAAACAAATACACATACTCATTTTTTAGTTATTCATACCACAATCAAATTCACTAATATGATTTTCGTAATAAATAGAAAAGACGATCCACTTTATTCTAATTTGTTTCTTGTTGAAATTTGTTGTAGTATTTTGGCTGAGACTTGAGTGAAGTAACAAGTAAAGAGAGTGACGTGAAGGAACAAAGTCCACTTTGGCGTGGTTCGTTCGTCTTTGGATGTGGAACCCATCCATCCACCCACACCGTTGAATTTAATATTCTTCAACCCACGCAATAATGTTTCTTCTCATCTTTCATCCTCTGAGAGCACTCACAACCATCTTCAGTTACTCTTTACTGATTTTTTTACTTGATATCGCGCTTCAAGGAATTCAGATAAAAGATAGACTCACCGTCTAATTTTTCAGGTCACAACTTTTATCTTCAATATCTCCTCACTTTCTGATTATGCTTGAGCAGGACACAACCTCTTTTCATAATTACTCCGTTTAATAACTTACATATTGAATTTCACCTTGTTAATTATTTTACGTGTATTTGAACTCAGTTCGCGTACATTTATGTGAATTCAGTTTATGTAAGGTACGTGAATGAATTAAGTTTGAGTATAATTTACAACTCAGATCTCGTAAATTTTTCAGATTTTGAAAAAACAATACGAACGCAAACATACCTTGTTGGTGGCTTTAAACATACTAAGAAGAAAAAAGTTATGAGGTGTAAGTTATCAATAAGGGATGTGAGTTATGAATGAGTATGAGTTATGAGGTGTGGGTTATGAGTATTTGATATGGAGGTGAGATATTATGAGGTGAATGATGACGATGAAGAGAGAAAAAATAAAATAGAGTTTAAGAAGGATTGAAATAGTAAATGACATTTTTGGTAGTGGATAGCAAAATAGAGGGTGTAGGTAACAAAATTGTTCAATTAAATATTTAACATTTTTAAAATTTATGAAAATTTATAGATTAATCTACTGAATAATAATTATTAATTAGACTGTTGATCAAGTGAAATTCAATATCTACAAAGAATTATTAAACGGAGTAATTTGGACAATAGTTACTCCTAAACTAAATTGATCACCACATTGTATCTTAATTGTTTAGATGCATTTTCATATTATTATATTATATCTTATAACAGTTAGGTGCTATCACCATGTCTAAGCGAACGTTTGGGGATATAATTGGGGAAGGAGGTTCAAGTTCTAGTTCTTCAAAAGAGTTTGATAGCATTCAAAGCTATAGATATATATACGATGTGTTTATAAGTTTTAGAGGTGTTGATACACGCAACACCTTCGTTGATCATCTCTATGCTCATCTCATAAGAAAAGGTATTTTTGTTTTCAAAGATGACAAACAGCTCCATAAAGGGAATTCCATTTCACGCCAACTTCTACAAGCAATTCAACATTCACGTATTTCTATTATTGTCTTCTCAAAAGATTATGCTTCCTCAACTTGGTGTTTGGATGAAATGGCTGCTATTGCTGAATGCCATAGGGAACTGAAACAACCTGTTTTTCCTATTTTCTATGATGTGGATCCTTCTTGTGTCCGAAAACAGATTGGGTTGTATGAGAGTGCCTTTTTATTACTCGCCGAACAATTCAAACATGATCCACACAAGGTTGATGGGTGGAAGAGAGCTATGACCTGTTTGGGTGGATCAGCTGGTTGGGATGTCAGGAATAAGTAAGTATAACAAACCATGTCCTCTTTGTTGTTTTACGATTTTCAAAAGCATTTCGGGTGTTCTATTGAGTTTTTTCACGTGCAAGAATCTATTTCACAAATCAAGTTTGTTTGAGCAAATTGTATCTTTTGTTGGGAAGCAAGTTGCACATTTTTATTAACAACAACAGTTATATCCATGAATTCATATATTATCTTAACATGTATTTCTGCATGTTTTCTTAATGATCTTATTTTCACCCACTCTTTCAGGCTAGAGTTTGAAGAGATTGAGAAAATTGTTCAGGCTGTAATAAAAACACTGGGTCATAAATTCTCTGGGTTTGCTGATGACCTTATTGGAATGCAACCTCGTGTAGAAGCATTAAAAAGTATATTAAGATTAAGCTCAGAGGATGATGGTTTTCGAGTTTTAGGAATATGGGGGATGGGTGGCATAGGAAAGACAACTCTTGCGACCGTCTTGTATGACACAATCTCACATTACTACCAATTTGGTGCTTGTTGTTTTATCGAGAATGTCAGCACAATTTATAGAGATGGTGGGGCCACTGCTGTACAAAAACAAATTCTTCGTCAAACTCTGAAAGAAAAAAATCTGGATGCATACAGTTCTTCCGAAATATCTGGAATTATAATAAATAGGCTATACAACAGGAAGCTCCTTGTGGTTCTTGACGATGTTGATCAATTTGAGCAACTACAAGAATTGCACATAAATCCCAAATTGCTTCGTCCAGGAAGTAGAATAATCATAACCACAAGAGATATGCATATTCTTGAATTGTATGGAGTGGATAGAATTTATGAGGCTGAATTGATGAATGATAACGACGCTCATGATCTTTTGTGTAGAAAAGCCTTCAAAAGTGATAATTCAAGAAGCCCTTTTGTAGAACTAATTCCTAAGGTACTAAAATACACTCAAGGTCTTCCCCTGGCAATTAGAATAATGGGTTCTTTCCTTTTTAACCGAAATGCCATGCAGTGGAGAGCTACCTTTGATGGATTGCAAAATAATCCAGATAAAAGAATCATGAAAGTGCTTCAGATGAGTTTTGAGGGACTACAACTAAGAGAAAGAGAAATATTTTTGCATGTTGCTTGTTTCTTTGAAGGGGAGAGGGAGGATTATGTAAGACGTATTCTACATGCTTGTGGATTGCAACCTAATATTGGAATTCCACTCATAGCTGAAAAATCCCTCATAACCATTAGGAACCAGGTAATTTGTATGCATAAAATGTTGCTGGAGTTGGGGAAGCAAATTGTTCAAGGACAACATCTCGACGAGCCTAGATTCTGGAATAGATTATGGCTTTATCGGGATTTCCATCATGTGATGATGACCAAAGTGGTAAGTATCTTTCTCCACTCAAACAACACTTGCTTTATCTCCTCATTCCAAGGAGACGAGTGTGAGTTCAAACTTGCTATTTAGATGCGAGACTATGTGTTACTCCACTCAACTAACCTTTTGGATTTAATCTATTTGGTTCAAATCATTTACTCTTTTTATTCTCTTTTATGATATTCTTATTCTAAATTTTTCAGGAAGCAACAGAAACTAAAGCCATAGTTCTAGATCAAAAGGAGGATGGTTTCAAATTCAGTAAGTTACGGGTTGAAGATTTATCAAAAATGGAGCACCTAAAACTACTCATATTAAATCACAAGAATTTTTCAGGAAAACCCATATTTCTTTCAAATTCTCTATACTATTTTTCATGGAATGGTTACCCTTTCACTGCGTTACCATCAAATTTTCAACCATACGACCTTGTTGAATTGAATATGCCCGACAGCAACATCGAACAATTATGGGAAGGCATCCAGGTATTTTCTATTGATTCAAAATAAATTGTGCCATCATTTCCTTTAAAAAGAAGTAGCGCTGGTCATATATATATAATCAATTATTAGTATGCATGCAATGCCATGATTTTTTTTTAGTTTTATACTAAATAATCTAGAACTATGTTGATGGCTAATTCTTGCTTGACATGTAGTGTCTACCCTGTTTGAAAAGGATGGATCTGAGCAACTCTAAAAATCTGAAGATGACTCCATGTTTTGATGGAATCCTAAACCTTGAGCGGCTAGATCTTACAGGATGCATAAACTTGTTGCAGGTGCATCCATCAATTGGACTTCTTTCAGAACTTGTATTCTTGAGTTTGCAGAAATGTAGTAGTCTGGTCCACCTCGATTTCGGCAGTGCATCAAGGCTATGGTCTCTGAGAGTTTTACTTCTATCTGGTTGCACAAAACTTAAAAGCACTCCAGATTTCACAGGAGCAATAAATCTTGAGTACCTTGATGTGGATCATTGTGCAAGTTTATTCACATTTGATGGATCTCTTGCAAAGCTTAGAGTCTTAAGTTTGAGAGACTGCACAAATCTTGTTAGACTAGGTGATAGCCTTGATAAAATGACATCTCTTACAACTTTGGATCTATGCGGCTGCTTGAAATATAAGTGTCTGCCTGTCAATTCTGCTATGAAATCTTTGGTTTTTCTAGATTTAAGCTTTTGCAATATTTCTAATTTACCTCAGGCTATTGGAGAATTAAGGGGTTTAGAGAGACTAAATTTACAGGGAAATAACTTCACTGCAATTCCTTCTCTCCAATGCCTTTCCAATCTAGCATATTTAAACTTGTCATATTGTCATTGTCTTCAACGTTTGCCGCAGCTCCCAACAACAAGCGGTCCATCAGATTCAATGGGAATATATTTTAAAACAACATCTGGATCACGTGATCACAGATCAGGATTATATGTTTTTGACTGTCGTAAAATATTTGGTGGATCCATATGGATATCTTCTATAGACCATCAATATGAATGGCTACAAAGACTATTAAAGGTGTGTACTCTGCCTACTTTTCCCTTTTTCTCTGCCCTAGTTCGTTTGTCTACCCTATTTCTAATATTATAATATACTCCCTCCGCTCACAAATATAAGCAAAAATGAGTTAAAGAAAGTTGATGTATTTGGTTCTAATTTTAGACTAAATACATCAGCTTTTGTTGACAATATTTGCTTATATTTGTGACCGGAGTAGTATGTGTGCATATTGCTAGAATTCAAGCTCGAGTGATTATTCAAATTCAAATGTGAGTGGTTGGTTCCACGTCGCGTAGAAATGAGGTAAACCAATGATAAATATAAGAGATGTAACCTATATAATCAATGCACCTCATACTCCCCAACATAAACTTTGTACTGTCAAGGGACTCTAAAATTCAACATATTTTAAATTTAATTTTGATGCATTGCCACATGCTTAAATATTTTACTAATTAGGTAGTGATTCTGTTAGGTTTCTGGTTAATTTCTTAGCCAGAAAGGTGATTTATTTGCCTATGAAGTTTTATTAATCAAAGAAAAAGAGTACACAAGGTAGCACTATCTCCCCTCACACTGGAATTTCCAGTCTATTCTAATAGAATTCAAAAGCTTCCTAAACTGATTTTCCTCCTCATATTTATAACGAAAAAAACAGTGGACAACTTAGCAGAATTACAACCAACTAACCTAACAGAAAGCACTAACAGCTTATAATAAACCAAATTACAACATTACGCCTTATTAGGATCTTCTCTGAAGGGAGAGGTTCCTCAACATTAGTCTGAGGCCTAACAGCTTCATTAATAAGAAGGTATTTTTGAAAACTGGCTTGATCTTTTAATCATGTCATGATTTTTATACATATATTGATTTCCTCTTTACTCAACTGATCACGATGTATCAAGTTGCTTAGCAGTCAAAACTTTTCTATAGCTAATATAGAAGATTAGTTGAGATACACACTGTGATGCCTTCCCTTGCACACACATCTCTCTAGCTCTAATATATGTCTGTGTATTTTTTTGCCTGGTACAGGAACCTCGTCATTTTCGGTGTGGCTTTGACATTGTTCTTCCTTTTCCTTGTTATGGTTCGGCAGAAATTCCAATGTGGTTCGATCACCGATATAAAGGTGGTTCAATAATAAGGATAAAAAACTTTGATGTGAATGTCGATTGGGTTGGTTTTGTCTTTTTTGTACAATTTGAGGTAAGATACCCAATGCCAAATTCTGCAAGTTCTCAACATCCATATCCTTTCTATCTTTCATTTGAAAGTGAACACACAGAAGAACGATTTGATATGCCACTTAGTTTGAAATCAAACAAGGTTGATGGCTCACCGTCAGAGTATTGTTGGACAATCTATATCTCTCAGGAACACTGCCATTTTGTGAAAACAGAAGCACAAATCACATTTAAAGCCTACCAAGGTTTGATTATGAAGGAGTGGGGGTTCCACATGCTAACCGAGAAAGAGAGAAAATACGTGGATCAGTCAAACATGAAGAAGGTATGGCTCTTGAAGAAAGGGGACAAAAAAGTTACTTTCACAACAATAAAGGTTTAAATTGGTTCTTGAAAAAAAAAATACGAAGACATATTTATTAGAATTGAAAGTTACCAATTTGCTCCTCAAAAGTTTTAAATGACAGTAAAGTTATTTCTTAATGGTACTAAAATATCTCTAAAAATCATTAATTTAAGGGATGTTTGAATTTTTTTAGAGGAGAGTGGGGGAGAACAACTATTTATTTATGGGGTCAAAATACATTTTATTAAAGAGAAGTGATATTTTGATACAAATTTTTTTACATCAATTTGGATGGTTAATATGGTTCAAATATGTGGTTAATTAAGTTTAGTCCATGGTTAATGAGTATAACAAGATATCAACTCGTTAACCATCAATTGAACACAATTAATCAAGATTTTGAACATCATTAATCACAATCTTTAGATGCTCAAATATATATATACATATATATATATATATATATATTAACCATTCAAATTATGTTCAAATATACATGATTTTTAAATGTTATACATGATATTCGTTAACCACAATTTATGAGTTGTGACACATTATATTCATTAGCCATTGTCACTATCCTTCGGTGAGTTTTTTTTTTTTTGTAAACTGTGTCCCTATTCCGATTTATCCCTTCTTCGTTGCTGTTATTTTATTTTTCAGCAAATTAGGTACTGCACTGTTCATTGTGTGGTACTGTTCTTCGCAAAAAAAAAAAAAAAACCCCTCCCTTCCACCATTGTTTCGCTGTTGGTTTTAGGGAACCACTTGTTGATTATGGCTACTTATGAAAATTTTCTTCGGTGGGTAAAATATTGTCAGAACTCCAGTTCTGCTGTTTTTCGGCCGCACAAAGTGGTAATTCACCTGTTTGCACCTCACCTTCTCTTAGTCCATGGATTCTCGATTATGGTGCATCTGACCACATTACTGGTAATAAGACTCTTTTCTCCTCTCTCACTACTTCTAGTTATTTACTTAAGATAGTCTCAGCCAATGGTTCCCAAACACAGTCTCACGGGATTGACACTGTCCAAATCCTTTCTTCTCTGTTAATTACATATGTCCTTTATGTATTTAGATGTTCGTTTAATTTAATTTCTATTAGTCGATTGACTCGCTCTCATGACTATGTTGTCACAATTACTAATTTCAATGTTCCTTTGCAAGATCGAATATCAGGACGACAAATTGGTGTCAGATGTGAGTTTAATGGCCTTTATTATCTCTCAAACCCATCAACGCCATGCCCTACCACACATTCTCCTCTTCCTATACATGCTTAGTTAGGTCATCTGAGTCTTCCAAAACTTCAACAGTTAGTACCTAATCTAACCAAATTATCTAGCTTACATTGTCAGTTAGGGAAATACACATAGTCATTTTCCTGATCGAGCCAATAAACAAGTTTCGTCCCTGTTTGCTTTGGTTCACTCAGATGTTTGGGGTCCTTCTTGTAATATTTCCACTCTTGAGTCTAGATATTTTGTTTCTTTTATTGATGATTTTTCTCGTTCTACGTGGTTATTTTTAATGAAAAGTAGGCCTGAATTATTTTCTATTTTTGAACAATTTTATAAGAAAATTAAAACTCCATTTGGTGTATCCATTCTCACTTTGCGCAGTGGTAATGCCCGTCAATATTTGTCCCATAAATTTCAAAATTTTATGACCTCTAACTTCATTCTTCATCAAACATCTTATGCCCATACACCTCAACAAAGTGGGGTAGTCAAATGCAAAAATCGACATCTTATTGAAACCACTCGTACTCCTTCTTCATGGTAATGTACCATATTGTTTTTGGGGCGATGATGTTCTAACGGTGTGCTATCTTATAAATCGCATGCCTTTGTTTGTTCTTCATAACAAAGTCCCTCACTCGATCCTTTTCCCTCGTACCCCTCTTCACTCACTTTCTCCTCGTGTCTTCAGGTTTACATGTTTTGCCCACAATCTCACTCCTGGTCTTGACAAACTTTCAGCTCGATCACTAAAAGGTGTCTTTCTTGGTTATCATCGGTCCTAAAAAGGTTATCATTGTTATTCTCCTACTCTTCGACGATATATCATATCGGCTGATGTCACATTTTTTGAGTTTGTTACATACTACGAGTCACCTCTTGGCCCTTTGTCTGCAATTATTCCCGTGGAGCTACAAGAGTCTCTTTCACCTTCTCTTTTACCACTAGGGTCTTTTACATATGTCCCACCTGAGACACCTCCAGTGGCCCCTCCCGTTGTCCCACTTGAGACTTCTCATGTGGATCCTCCAACTGTACAACCTTTTCAGACATACCGCCATCATCAACCACCATCGGTTGTACATGTCCCTACACCCGTTCTTGATGCCAAGGTCATTCCAAACGCTCATTTGCCGCCACCTCCTCTTTTATCGGATTCGACCCTTGATATTCCTATTGGTATTCATAAAGGTATATGTCATACTCGTAACCCATCCCCACATTACATTGGTTTGAGTTACCATCGTTTTTCTCCTTTGCATTATACTTGTTTTTCTTTCCTGTCTTTTGTTTCTATTCCTAAATCTCTAGGTGAAGCTTTATTCCATCCAGAGTGGAGACAAGCAATGATTGGCGAGATGTGTGTACTTCAGAGTAATGGTACCTGAGAATTGGTTCCTTTACCATCTGGAAAGTCTTTAGTAAGAAGTCGTTGGCTTTATACGGTGAAAGTTGGTCTTGTTGGTAAGATTGATCGCTTTAAAGCTCGGTTGGTGGCAAAAAGGTACACTAAAATTTTTGCACTCGATTACAATGATACTTTCTCACATGTGGCTAAGATGGCCTCTGTTAGACTACTCTCTGCACCAACTTGACATTAAAATGCATTTTCGCATGGTTACCTTAAAGAAAAAGTGTATATAAAGTAGTTTGTTGCTCAGGAGGAGTCCTTTACCGTGGTTTGTCGACTTTACAGGTCTGTCTATGGTCTCAAACAGTCTCCTCGTGCTTGGTTTGACAGATTTAGCACAATAATGCAACAATTTGGTATGATTCGAAGTTAAGCTGATCATTCTCTTTTTTATCGCCACTCAACTCAAGGGTGTATGTACTTGATTGTCTATGAAGACGATATTGTCATAACTGGTAGTGATCAGCAGAACATACTCCAGTTGAAACAACATTTATCTTATCAGTTTCAAACTAAAGATCTTGGCAAGCTCCGCTACTTCTTGGGTATTGAGGTAGTCCAATCTAAGGGCGATTTAGTAATTTCACAAAGGAAATATGTCAACGATATTTTCGAAGAGACAAGTTTATTGAATGCCAAGCCGGTTGATATTCCTATAGATCCAAATGTCAAATTTCTACCTAATCGTGGGGAGCCATGTTCAGATTCAGAGAGGTGCAGAAGATTGGTTGGTAAATCAAGCTACCTCACAATCACCCGCCCATACATTTCTTTTGCAATCAGTGTGGTAAGCCAATTCTTAAACTCTCTTTGCCAAGAACACTGGGATGTTGTGATACGACTTGAAATACATTAAAGGTGCTCCAGGAAAAGGTCTAATTTATAAAAACAGAGGACATACTCAAATAGTTGGTTATTCAAATGTTGATTGAGCAGGCTCACCCATTGATAGGCGATCCATTTATGGGTATTGTGTACTTGTTGGAGGAAACTTAATATCCTAGAAGAGTAAGAAACAAAGTGTAGTTGCAAGATCTAGGGCTATGACATTAGTGACTTGTGAGCTCATATTCCTATAGATCCAAATGTCAAATTTCTACCTAATCGTGGGGAGCCATGTTCAGATTCAGAGAGGTGCAGAAGATTGGTTGGTAAATCAAGCTACCTCACAATCACCCGCCCATACATTTCTTTTGCAATCAGTGTGGTAAGCCAATTCTTAAACTCTCTTTGCCAAGAACACTGGGATGTTGTGATACGACTTGAAATACATTAAAGGTGCTCCAGGAAAAGGTCTAATTTATAAAAACAGAGGACATACTCAAATAGTTGGTTATTCAAATGTTGATTGAGCAGGCTCACCCATTGATAGGCGATCCATTTATGGGTATTGTGTACTTGTTGGAGGAAACTTAATATCCTAGAAGAGTAAGAAACAAAGTGTAGTTGCAAGATCTAGGGCTATGACATTAGTGACTTGTGAGCTCATTTGGTTGAAACAGTTACTCAAAGAGCTTCAATTTGAAGAGGCAACACAAATGACATTAATCTGCGATAATCAAGCAGCGTTGCACATTGTCTCTAATCCGGTTTTTCATGAGAGGACCAAGCATATTGAGATAAATTGTCACTTTATAAGGGAGAAGATTGAAGCAGACGACATCATCACTAACTTTATTAATTCCAATGATCAATTGGCAGATGTATTCGCTAAGTCCCTGAAAGGTCCTCAAATCAATCATATATGCAACAAGATTGATTCATATGATTTTTATCCTCCAGTTTGAGGGGGAGTGCTGAAAATATATTTACGATATTTGTATTTATTACATATCACATTGTATCATCTAAATAGGGATAATATCTCCCATATTTATTTTTTGTATTTATTGCCTTGAGCCTATATAAAACTGACTCAGTTGTGTAGTTCAGACACACGGTTTCACCATATGTCTCTCTCATTTTCTCTCATTCAACAACTATTATAAGTAAAAAAGTTACCTCAAATATTGGTCACTATTATAAACAAAAGTTAACTACTTTTGACTCATTTAATGCTAGTATTCCTAATATACCATTACTTTATAAAAACATTTAATGTCGGTAGTCGAGTGTTTGACATTCAAAGGGACGATGTAGTAAAGTTAGAACATGTTTACATGAAATCTAGAAAATTAATTGCACCTAAGTATATTGAATATGCTAAATACAAAAATTATCTTGGGGTGGCACTTGCCCCCATTGTGTTGTACCTAGATCCGTCTTTGGAACATGCCCAGGAAAGACATGAAAGACATGCTGACAAGAGGAACACGATTACAAATTGAGAAAGTAGGAGAAAGCAACTTCAACAACAACAACATTGGGACCAAAATCCAGCTTCCTTACAATTGGTTAGTATCTAGTGAAGATGATGTTGAGAATGATGAAGCTAAGGGGAAAGAAATTAGTCTCTTCAACCTAGGCCTTTAGAATACAAGCAGTCTACAATGAAAAAGCACACACTTTATCTTCTCCGAGCCATGAGGTAATTATCTTTTTCAAGCATTAATTAATAGTAATTGCTAAGAGTTCCGTATTAAATAAGATAAAATTTGACAAAGTGTTTATAAATGGTGGGTAGTCCTCACTATACAAGCCGGGTGAGGTTGTGTTGGGCACAACCCAAATTCTAAAAACAATATATTACCTTTGTTAGTCATTAGTTACTATAATTGATGGTTCATCAAAACATTCTCATTGACAGTGCATTCAACATTGGTAAACCAACTCTATCTAAGAATTTATCTTCAATTAATATATTGAGACATGTTTGGTAATTTAATTATTGTTCTCTTCTGCCACTCCCAGCACATACATATGAAAGATGTAAAATGGGAAATTACATTGCAGTTTTGCTAATTTGCATTTTTTAAGGGGGGCACACTTTGCAATCAGATATGATTTTTTATCATTGACAGATTGATATTCTAGCTCACTTCTGTTCGTGGCTCAGCTTTGGCTGTTAAATCCACTGGCTTAATTTATATGGACCAGAGTATTTTAGACTGTGCTACATGGGGATCCAGATTCTCTATATCTTGAATACTCTACTTTTGGTAATTTTGTCTCTATCACTCTCTTAATCAATCATTCTCTATCGTCTAAATAATTTATTTTAATCATCAATCTCTCTCCTAAATACACTAAAGTCATCAGTGTCACCAAATAGTAAAGGTAGATAATCCATTTTCTGACTAAAGCAATAAAGTGCAGCAGGTTAAGAACTTGAAAGTTTTTTGATATAATAACAATAACAATATGTTAACATTTCATACTTTCCAAGTGTTTATGTTTCTATGCCTTTTGTGTGTGTTTTGGATACAGTGTTTGGCGTCATTATGTACTTGTCTTCTGCTTTTCCTTTGAACTCTTATATTTGATTGATCTCATTTTTCAACAAGTTTAATAATATGATTTTATTGGTTCATTTGGAATTGAAATTGGAATTAATTTCCATGGCAAGCTTAAGGTTATTTGTGTAAATCTCAATGTTCCATATTATGATGCAATCACCGTACAAAAGTACGAAAGTTGAAGAAATATTGAGGTACTCGAAAATTAATAACAAAATTGCTGTACTTATTGGGATATTTTCCTTTTGAACTAAAAATTCATAACTCAAATTATGAGTTTGTTGGTCACTTGGGCGTTGAACTTGTGGAGGTGTCTTCTGTTTGACAAGGGCCAATAGGGTTTAATTAAACTCAAGATCCTTAATCCTTACTGTAAAGGGTGCGTTTAACCATACAAGCCATGAACATCAGTTGTTTGAACCAAGAATAGCTGGTGAAATCTTCATGGCCTTGCTTGATTGTACTTGGTTTACAGACAAGAATAGTTTCATGAAATTGTCAAATCTACATAATCCAAATAACACATATCAAATACTCTCCAATCTCTATTTCTTCTAAAAGTTTATTACTACCTGGTCTGGCTTAAATTCAGATTTCCTTTACGTATTGCCTCATTAGACGGTTAACTAAGGCTGAAAACCTAGACGGCATAGATTGTAGAATGCTATCATCATTGTTCTCTATGAATCCTCTCAAAGAAGCAGAGAATCAAGGTGAAGCCTTTTAAGCCAGATGCAAAAATTTAACTTGATTATGTTTATGTATATGATTGTAGAACATGTTTTAACGTGGTATCTACTTGACTATCTTGAACATGTTTTATTCTCTAGCTTTGATATTACTGTGTTTTATTCTTCTGGTACCCAGCAGGAACCTCGTCACTTCTGTTGTGGCTTTGACATTGTTCTTCCTTGTTCTGAGCAATATGTTCCAGAGTGGTTTGACGATCGATTTAATGGGGTTTAGTAATAAGGGTAAAAGACTACCTTGATACTCATGTTGATTGGGTCGACTATGCCTTTTGTGTATGTAGCATTTGAGGTAAATAATTGTCATGCAGATGCAAGTGTCCGTTGGATCTTTTGTCGGGGGTATGCTGCATATTTTGAACAAGAAGATAATGAAATTGATGATGATGAAGGTTGCATGAATAAATTCGAAAGCGTGTGTATCACTAAGTTTTAGGTTCAATTCGCCTCCACCAATCTATATATATTGGATGTAAACGGGTTAACCGACGAATTCCCTTCAAGATACTTTGAAATTTTTAAAGTGAATTGCACATTCACATCAAGTCTATCGATCATTGGTAGTTTACAGAATAAAGTTCTTACAGAATAAAGTTCTTTTATTTACTCTCGTGCACTAAAGAAAAGAAGAAATGACTCATAAATATTTTGACAAAATTTTGATTTATGTAACATGAAAATTGTGTTCTCCTTTATGCCTCTAAAGTGTCTCTATTTGTAAAGAAACTCATATCAATTGATGAGAGAAAATAATTTTTTAAAAAGTTTGTAACCCTTAGTAACTTAAAAGCATTGGTTTGAATTAAACTCAAACATTGCAACCACTTAACCAAGTCGTACATAAAGTTATTTAATTTTGCTACGTTAATATAGCTATTAGAGAATTCCAAATATATTTTGGAAAATTCCCTCACAATTCTCCATCATTTGTAAAATATATTTAAATCTGTTATTTCGAAAACCTCATGGTTTCAGATAAAAATATCTTACGATTTGAATTATTTCTTAGTAAAATTATGTTTTCACTCATCTTCGAATAGATTGGTAGACAAGCTTTGAACCAACCATTCATTAGAACAAGTGTGCATAACTCACATGAAATCTCGATATCATTGATCGAATTATAAATATGACATATTTGATAAGGTCTTGTGTGTCATATCTTTTTCATGAGAATTTAAGAGTCACATCATTGAACTCTATGAAGTTGTCCACTTCATTATCATATATGTGGACTATATCAGAAATGCACCAATAATTATACATTTCAGCAAATATATATTATATGTCCATTAAGAAGAGACTTCATCCTACCACTTTTATTTTATGGTTCAAGTACTTTTACTCTTTGGGATGTATCTATTGTCAAATACTTCAATCACTCTAATAGTGTGTTTTCATCATTGAACTCAAGACTTGATGTTACTCAAGTATGAGTTGATTGTTTCCACCATTGGTGATTATTTAGATATTAGCTTGTATCGCATCTCTAATGACGTCTTCTTTGAATTTCAAGAAACTTCAGATCCATCAAGGTTGAAGATTCATCAACTTGTGAAAACATGATCTCAACATAATTTACCCAACTGACATAATTTACCCAATTGATATCTTCCAAAATTGAAGGATATCCATTATAGATTAAATTATAGTAAACTCTTTCTTTTAAATATTTTAATATTTTATTAATAGCATGCTAATGTTATTTACTTTAATTTTTTGTAAACAAAAACATTGCTATTACTTGACCAAGTAAGTTATTTAATTTTACTACATTAATATAGCTATTATAGAATTCTAATTATATTTTGAAATTTCTCATGTGTCTGATTCTCAACATCAGTTGTTCTCCTTGCCACTGTCATGTCCTTTTTATCTTTCTTTTGAGACTGAAGAACGCTTTGATATGCTATGCCACTTAATTTGGAACTAAACAAGGTTGATGGCTCCCAATTTATATCTCTAGGGAACACTGCCATTTTGTGAAAACAAGAGCACAAATCACATTTAAATCCTGCCATGGTTTGATTGTGAAGGAATGGGGGTTGAGTATGCTACGCACGGAAGACATAAAACGCAGAAAGTTCACAGATTGGAGATAGTAAGAATATCATTCATGCCATATTTAGGATGTAAGAGAAAGCAACATCAAAAACATTCAGCCTAAAATCCAGCTTCCCTATAATTAGCTAGTTTCCGATGAAGATAAAGTTGAGAATGATGAAGCCAAGGGGGATAAATTAGTCTCTCTAATCTTGGTCTTTTGACAAGCATACTAAGGTAAAAACATACACGTTTCATAATTTAATTATGGTTTAAATATGTTTTTGGTGTTTGTAATTATAATTTTTTTGATTTTGATTCTGGTAAGTTTTTGTGTTTGGTTCACATTTATGCAAATATAGTTTCATTTTAAAATATCAATTTATGTTACAAAAATGGTAACTCTGTTAAACTTAAAATAATTTAAAAACATATTTTTTTAATCTACAAATAAATCTCTCATTATAATTAAATTATAATATTTTTTAATATAAAATTAATCTCAAATATTTTGGTCTTCTTTCTTAAAGACTAGAGAATATCATTATGGGGGAATATGGAGAATATGGAGTCCGCTGATTTCATTAATAGATTATCCCCAATTAAAGTCTATCACCTACCTAGGTTAAGATCTAATCATGCCGCTATCCTTATTTCCCTTGAAGAACTGGACTTCAGACATAAGGGGCATAATCACATCTTTAAGTTTGAAGCATTTTCTTAGTTGTGTAGCTAATTTGAATAGTCTCAAGAAATGGTCTGGGGAGAACCAAAATTGAAGAAAATAAGGAGGGAAATTAAGGAGATCGAGGGTAAGTCGAAGAATTTCATTCGTTGGTCGGAGTCGAGTCAAGACCGTACAAATTATAAAACAATTGAAAGAAGGCATCTAGGGTTGTTTCATATTAAGGAAACTTTCTAGAGAGAAAGAACCATGAACACGTTGAGAGAATTATCCTAAACTACTTGACTCACATCTTCATCGTGGATGAACTTAAGGACATTCATGACACTTGTGAAATTGTGAAAGATAAACCGAAAGAAGAGCACGAGTGTGGTATGAATCCAATTTCACATGGGAGGAGATTACGATGGTCGTTAATCAAATGCATCCTTTGAAAGCACCTGATCCGAATGATATTGTAACACTTTTCTTTCAGTTTTAATTATATTTAGATTTAACGGTGTTATAGTTTTTGTAACATAAATTAGATGAAAGAGCTATTTTAAAATGAAACTATACTTAGAGACGTGAATGAAAAAAAATGATGACCAAAATAAAAAAGATATTATAATTATAAGGACTAAATACATATTTAAAATTTTAATTATTATCCACTTCTGCCACCATCTGCACATGATATATATATATGAAATGACAGTGCAGATTTGTTTAGCTTTCATTCTCGGCGTTTTCACAAGGTTTGATGATTTGCTATACATATATGGTTTCGTTTTCATGTTAATTTGTGTTAGCCTTGGAAGTTGGCAATCAAGACTTCATAGGTGAATTTATTTGAACTGAAGTTTGTCAAACAAGTACTGTGCGGACAAAAGTAATGAGATAACTTTGGTTGATCGCTTGAGTTTTACATATAGTTTAAAATTCAAACTCAAGACATCAATTTGTAATGTAGATGGTGTGTTGTTAGTTGTTAATATATATTAAGCCTCAAATCTAATGTCTCACATTTTATGCTTTACATTTGTAATATCTCAAAAGACATACATGTAAAATGTATCTCACACTCCTTAGGTCTAATAATGAATATTGTTTAATGTTTTTACGTACATATTAAAAATTATTATTAGAAAATAAGTTATCGTAATTGTATTGAAAAATAAAAATAACATTTATATAGAGATAATTTTTACTATAATTAAATTTTAAGTTTTCATATATATGATGTCTATATTCAAATGAAAACAATGCAACATATATTTGAAAAATGTTGGAGGATCGAAAAACTATATTCATTGTATTGAATTCCTACATGATTCATAAAAACGTCATCTATAAAAAATAGTTTTGAATTTATTTAAAAATAAATATTATGTTTATTTATCACTTAAAATGGAACTGATTTGATTTCAGTTGATTTTTCTATTTAATAAGAAAAATTAATTTGGTCAAAAAGGAAAATTAATTCTCATAAAATAACCTAAAATTAATTTATCTTTAAACAAAAGTAATGAATTCTGAGGATTTCTAAAATTTATTTTATTTTCTCAGATTTAATCTTATCTTAATATATATATATTGAATATACGAATTACACATCATCAAATTTAGGATTTTTTTTTTTTACGAAAAATTGCTTTTTGATAAGGTTGATTGGTGTCTATTTCTTCAATATGGTAAAGCAACCACCCATTTTTTTTTTTTTTATTTTACATGTATTTTAGTTAAATGGACTATTTAAACAACATTTCTTCTCATTTTCTTCAGCTCTTAAAAAAAATATTTTTTTTTTCATTTTCCTTCATCTTTATTTTCTATTACATCATTGTTATACTTTGTTCCTTTAAACAACACCTTTCCCCAGACAATTTTTTGTTTTAGTTAATCTAACATAATTTTGGGTGTGGGTTAACATGGAGTAATAAACTTGTCGATCATACATTAGTAAAAGTTGTAAGCCATTAATATAAGATTAAAATAAATAATCATCATGATAGAATAATATTGACTCTTCAATTTTTTAAATTTACAAATAAAAAAAAGAATATGCATTTTCAGTTTAAATTAATTTTACGGCGATAGTGAATAGTAATCGTTAATTTCATTATTTGTTATATAATTGTAACTTCTATCACCTAATACTTAATCAATTAATGATTTGTATTTGTTGTTATATGCACGGTAAACAGATGTCTTGCAAAATAACATATAGTATACGTGATATGAAAATATGTTACGTTTTACATTGGAATGTTCACATTTAATGATCAGTCATTGTAAAATGTTAACAAAAAAAAATAACTATGGAACAAAAAATGTCATAATTACGAGAAAAAAATATTATAATTAAAAATATATTAATAAATAGTTATAATTAAAACACAATTGCTTATGCGATCCATTAACTTAATTTCAAATAACACTTCAGTTATTTTTTTTTTATACTTTATTTTATTACAAAAATTTAAAAAAATATAAAGAATAAAAATGAGTTTATTTGAAGATTTGAATTATCAATTTGATGAAATTTGCATTATATTGAAAATGATAACTAATTTTATAAGTTTTGTTTGAAAATTTTGATGAAATTTTGTAAAAGAAAGATTAAAATAAATAATTATCATGATAGAATAATATTGACTCTTCAATTTTTTAAATTTACAAAGAAAAAAAAAGAATATGCATTTTTAGTTTAAATTAATTTTACGGCGATAGTGAATAGTAATCGTTAATTTCATTATTTATTATATAATTGTAACTTCTATCACCTAATACTTAATCAATTAATGAATTGTATTTGTTGTTATATGCACGGTAAACTGATGTCTTGCAAAATAACATATAGAATACGTGTATGAACATATGTTACGTTTTACATTTCAAGGTTCACATTTAATGATCAGTCATTGTAGAATATTAACAAAAAAATAACTATGGAACAAAAAAAGTCATAAATACGAGAAAAAAATATTATAATTAAAAATATATTAATAAATAGTTATAATTAAAGCACAATTGTTTATGCGATCCATTAACTTAATTTCAAATAACACTTTAGATCTTTATTTTTTTTTTATACTTTATTTTATTACAAAAATTTTAAAAAATATAAAGAATAAAAATATGAGTTTATTTGAAGATTTGAATTATCAATTTGATGAAATTTGCATTATATTAAAAATGATAATTAATTTTATGAGTTTTGTTTGAAAATTTTGATGAAATTTTGTAAAAAAAATGATAACATTGTTAACATTTTAAAACATAAAAGATCAAATTATTTACTTAAAATTAAATAAAAAGACCAAATCGAAAAGAAAAAAAAGAAGATAAAAGATGTGTTATCTGAAATTAAGTTAAGGGACTGTGTGAAGAATTATGCATGTAATTAATTATGATAATAGATCTATCAGAAGAAAGTATTATAACCGACTTTTAAGACTTAACATATGTTATTAATCATACAACATATGTTTTAGTATTAGTAAAAAAATATATTCTGGTAGACATAATATATTCCCTAAATGATACTTATTTTTCTATATTCATTTATTTGTATAAACTTATTTTCCTCTATTACAACCTACAATTTTCTAATATAGATATTTCAAATTCTAAACCGCATATATTTTGAAGAATGATTTTCATTTATATTGACATAATTTTTGTAGAAACTGTATTTCATGTCATTTAATTAGTTGAATCATGATTCAATTAAGCCATAAAGTTAATGTCTATTCATTTAAACTACTAATTTTGATTAATAATTATTAGATGACAAAAAATCAAATTAATTTTATAGTCATGATCCATTTAAATTTTTTTAGAATGTATTTCATGTCATAAATGTTATTAAACAATTTTTTTTTCCAACTAATTTCTCTTATATGACATTTTCAATTTAAAAAACTTGATTGTCTTTAACAAAATTGCTTAAAGAGTTTGTAGAAATACCTTCATCTTGATTTGTTTTTGGTATAAATGGTCTGTAGCAATACATTCATTTTAATAACAAAATTTGAAATGTGTGTCCTAATTAACAAAGGTAGAAAACTATTTAAATGATTTAATTACTATCTGAAAACGACAATTTTGAAAAACTAATTGTACATCGATTTGAATGTAAATTAATTGATTAATCAATACATAATTGTGTACTTAACCAATTGGAATCATATTTGAGCTTTACCTAGATCGGTTATAGTATCATTTTGTAATAATTGTTTTAACTTAAATATCGTATTTGAGCTTTATCTAATTGAATATTCTTAACTTAAATGTCGTAGACTTTTGTCTATATATTAAGAAGTCGTATAAAAAATAAAAACAAATTCGTATAAATTCTACCCATGGCTCCTGGAAATAACGATAACATTTCTAAAATCAACGCAACAAAAGAATCATGGAGTCTGAATATTCGTGTGGTACAACTATGGCTTATCAGGAATATTGCGCATTACAAACATCGATTCTCGCTTGACATTATTCTCGTGGACTCAAAGTTATTTAACCAAAGTTAATTGAAATACTATATATACATATATTTATTTCTTCAGCACTAATGTTGGTGGAAAAAGCATCGACCCTTTGTTGGTTGATAGTCTGAAATAAATGATTGATGAATACAATTCGTTGGCTAAAAAGTTTCATCAAGTCAGAGACCACGTTGAACATGGTGGCTCAACAAATTTTTATATCAAATTGTTTAGAAATCATTTGAATGATGCTTGAATGCATAATCTACCTACTTACAACAAGGTTGCAACTTTAATTATTGGTGACAATAATTCAATTGAAAAGGGTAGAGACGTGATTGTGAAAATTTTCCTTGGTGAATATGAAATGTTTATGAAACCTATGTGTCATTCCTACCTCTTCATATCTATTATTGTTTCCTTATGGAGAAGATGAATTTCACGTTGAAATTAAAATTAGATAAGAGGATCACATAAACATTGAACACAAAAGGAAAAGAGTTGCAATGAGGGGTTTATATCCTATAGGATTCAAGATAGACCGATTGAGTACGGTAACATTGTTCGCTCAAGGAGATTGTTCCAACGATTTGTTGTAGACTGTTATACCATGTTGGAAACTCAAACTTAGAACTAGACATGATATTGACAAGATCATCTTAGCTGAACTTCCTGAATGTAGGTTGTACCCATGTTTGTCTCAAGTGGTCACATCATTCATGATCCATGGACCGTGTGAATACATTAATCGTTGTTCCCTATACATGAAAGACGACAAGTGCTCAAAATTTTCCCCAAAAGCTTCTATACAACTACCACAATTAACGAAGATGGTTATCCGAAAAATAAAAGGCATGACTTGGGAATATTGTTTGAAAAAAATGGTGTTGAATTAGATAACCATTATGTGGTCCAATATAATCCACATTTGTTAATGCGATACGAAGGCTATGTGAATGTTGAGTATTGCAACAAATCAAACTCTATACGAAGGCCACATTTGTTAGTGCGAGTTTTCCCCAAAATTAAAGTTTAGGGGTGGGGACGGGTTTGAGGGTGTTGATATCCACCATGCACCCAAATCCGCTAGTAATATTATTGTAACTTTTAAATTTTATATACATGTACATATTTAATATACTTCAATTTTTTTAAATATTAAAAATTATAATCTCATCTCTATAAAAAATATTTTTTAATCTTATTATTGTCTAATAATAATAATTTTATTATATTAATATATATATGTGTGTGTATGTATATGAATTTAAATTTATAATTTTATATATATGAATGAATGTGGAAATTCGAACCCTGTTGCAGGTGAGGATAAGTGTCTAAATTTCACACCCGCTAAAAAATGGATGCGAGTTTTCTCCGATTAGTCGGTGTGGAGGTGGGGGAGACAAGATATGCCTCGTTGCCATGCCTATTCAGGGAAATCTCGCACATGCTCTTGTTTCTAACCGAGTGTGAAATTTAAGTTCTCATCTCAATCCACAACGAGGTTCGGGTTTCCCCGTCCCGCACCCATTCACATATATAAAATAATAAATTTAAAATTCATATTTATTATAATTAATATTAAAAATATTATAATCATATTTTCTATAGAGATGAGATTATAATTTTTAATGTTTAAAAAATATTAAATAATTGAATATGTACATATATATAAAATTTAAAAATGATAATAATATTATTAACGAGGGAGGATTTGGGGTGGATATCGACAACCTCCAACCCATCTCGCTCTTAGAGTTTTGATCTTGGGAAAAACCTGCACCCAATCAAAATATATTTTCTCCGCTCAAATCAAGACGAGTTCGGGTGGGTACACATAGGCGTAGGCTGTGTTGTCATCCATAGTTTAGTAGTAAGTTTTTAGAGGGTATTAGCGAACGGTAGATCGGCCTCTTTTTGGTCAGACATGTGACACTATAGAGGTCTTTTGAAGGAAGTTTTTCTAGGTTATTTAATTTGTCGGATAATAAGAAGGTGCTTATTTCTGCTTTGATTGAACCGTGTTTTATTGATTGGGTGATGGTATTAGGTGGATCCATTAGTTGTTGTAGTGGGAGGAGGGTTTGGTAGCAAAGTGTATGGAGTGTTTGGCTAATGTTTCTTTGTAGGACGATGTTGAAGATTCATGGTATTAAAACAATGGTCGCGGTGTTTATTCAGTAAAGGACACTTACCAGTCATTGTGTTACGATGGTGTCACTGACATGTCTTTATTGTCGTTTGTGGATATAATTTGGAATAAAATCGTTCGATTAAAAGTATCAATATTTGCGTGGAGACTGTTGAATGACTAGTTGCCAAGGAAGGTGAACCTAATTAGTCAAGGCATTCTAAATGCATATTTTTAACCTTATGCGATGAAATGTCAAGTGTTACAAAACTGCTACACAATTATTTTTTTAATGTTCCTTTCATTGTTAAGCGTGGAAAGAAGTTTTTGTGTTGTCAAATCTTGGAGAGGATAATGCGGTTCAATTTGGAGGCTTGTTTCAACATGACAAAGTGTTTCGATCGAGGATGATGGTAATCTTGTTGGCTACTATGTCATCCATTTGAAAATCAGGGAACAATATAATTTTTGGTAATAATACAATGAATATCATTCTTTTACTTGAGAACATTAAAGTATTGTCTTAAGGATAACTCAAATTACATGAGAAAAGATTTTGTTTTAAGTTTCATCAGTAGTGCACTCAACCAAATGAATGTTTAATTGTGGTTTAATTTATTTTCTCCATCATTTCGATTGAAGTCGTCCATGGACTAGATTATTTTGTATTTTTTTTACTCTCTTGATACACCTTATGCTTTGAGTAGTCTTTGTTAAATGAATTGTGTTCGAGTTTTTCAAAAAATTATTATATGTGATTATCGCAAATGATATGACATGAAAAAATAGAATATTTTTATATGAAGTCAATGTAAAATTAATTTCCATTATTTGAATTTAAATAAATTTATAAATACAATAATATTCATTATTATATAATAATAAGTTTAAACCTTTTTTTTTTACTCATTCGACACTTGTAGAAACAATTGATATGTTTGAGTTGCATATTCCTATTGAAGTTAAGGACATTTAAACTAATTTTTCAGAATAAGATCTAAGCTCATTGTGAATTTCTTCATTGACCTCTTTAAAACAACAAAATATTAATTTAGTTGGTAAAGAAACAAATTAAACTATTAAAATATTTAACTTTTTAATTTAAGAATAAAATAATTTAAGCTAAAGCAGTTATAAATAAATAATATATGCAAAATAAAAAAAAAATCTATTTGTATAAAATATTAAATTACGAATAATATTATAAATCATATTAAATGAATATAAAAACTACAACCTCCCAAACCATTTACATATATAATGTCAAAAGTTTTTCATGTATAGAAAACATAACAAAAACACATGAAATAAGGAGTTGATTAAAATATAGAAGGTAAGTTATTGTCTCGTTTTTTATACTAATTATTATTGAGAATGAAATTAAGAAAGCAAATCATATTTTATATATTTTCCTTAACATGAAATACCTTTCCAAGCCGCAATGCATAACATAACATAAGATCGCGTTGCCACAAAACTTGTCTCGTTTATAAATAGGTATAAAGAAACAAAACCTCCACTCTCTCCATTTTGATACACTCTTCCTTCTTCACTAACACTAGGGTTTATCTCTTTCTTTCTTTCTTTCATTATTTCACATTTAAATAATAATAAACAAATAAATTAAAAGGTTACACTTATTTTCACACTATTCCGTTCCGTAACAGAGAAAACAAAAAAGAAACGGAAGATGGATGATGGCTATGTTTTGCAACTTGCTATGGCGGCACTCGTCGGAGCTTCCGCCGTCGCCATCTCCGCTTATTTTTTGCACCGCAAAACACTCGCACACCTTCTCGAGTTCGCTCGTGCCGTCGAAGGCGACGCCGATGACGAACAAAGCTACCTTGATTCCGCTGAAGATAATATGCCTAACCGTCTTCGTAGACGTGGAGGCAGACGAGGAAGGAGGAAGAGGACTACTTATCGCCGGCGAGGTTCTGCTGCATCGCTGCCGGATGACATGGAGATGTCCGGTGACGGTGAGGATAAGCTGAACGGACCGGTTACTGTTCAAGGGATTCCGGCAGGATTGCCGCAGCTGCACGCGGTTCATGAAGGTATCAATGTAGCTAATATATTTCAAATGAAGTTGATGTTGAGGTGTAAATTGTAATCTGTAATGTGTGACATTCGTGTGGTTGATAATTGATTAGAGACATTGTGAATTGGTAGAGTAGTTTGTGGAGCTGCTTCTGATTGGTGTTTGAAGAGTGTGCTGTTAGATTTTTCTCAATTTTGTTGCTGATTGGGAAAATTGATGTTGATGTAGAAGGGATAGGAAAATTTTGAATATGTTGTTTTTGTGATATAATTTGGTTTTTTGTTTTATTTATTTATTTATTTATTTTTTCTTATTGAATGTAAAGTTGCATGATAGAGGGTGGAATCTAGGACATTGATGTGATCATATGAGTTCATGCGTTTGTTTGACATGTGTAAATAAAACTTTACCTGGACAAAAGAATAAGAGAAATAATTACATGTATAGCCTCTATCATTGATGCACTGCACACGTAAATAAATGAATTGTCTTGTTTGATCTCAACTTGTTTTACTGATTAAGAAACATATATACTTTTACAGCAAAATTAGCACTTTCAGGTACCCCAAAGAGAAATATTTTGAGGCCAATTTCTCCCAAGTCTCCTGTGGCAAGTGCTAGTGCCTTTGAAAGTGTTGAAGGATCAGATGATGATGATGATGTTGCTGACCATGCTAAACTGGATACTACATATCTTCACACGAATGGAAATGCTGTAGGTTGCTGTTCTCATTAAGTTTGGCATTCATATTTGCTCTTCAAATGATAAGTTGCTATTCTTATTCTTCTTTGCTCCTTCCAACTAGGATGGGACTCAACCTAGATTTTCCTGTTGACTTTTAGTTGCACTTTAATTATTTAGGATGGCTTGTTCAATATCCTCTAAAGCAAAAAGATTGAGTGATTTCTGATAGAGTTTGAAATGACCTGTGTGCAGGGACCAGAAGTTATAAACCAATGTCACACTTTACCTGATTGTGGAAATGCTAATGGAGAGCAGATGCCAGTTGCAGTTTCAAGTATGATCCATTCTCATAGTGTTTCCGGTGACCTGCATGGTGTGCAGCCTGACCCAATTGCGGCTGATATTCTTAGGAAAGAGCCAGAGCATGAAACATTTGCTCGACTCATAATTACTCCTATTGGTACAAAGTTTTGTTCTTTCTCTTGAATGCCATTATTTACTTTAAATGGTTTTCTATTAGGAAAAACCCAAGTCCCACATTGGAAATAAATTGAGCTCTAAAAGAGGTTATAAAGAGTGGCAAACCTCACCTTACAAGCCGGTTTTGTAGGGATGAGTTAGGCCCAATATAAAAACCTAAGATTTTCTTGTGGAGTGCATAGAGTCCACTTCTTTTATCAACTTTTGCAGCCTATAATAACACTTTGGAAAGACATTTAGTAATTTACATTTCACTTTTTTTTTTTGGTTTAGAGGCTCCATTACCTGATGAGGTGGAAGCCTACATATTGCTTCAAGAATGCCTCAAATTGAGAAAAAGATATCTGTTTACTGAAGCAGTTGCTCCATGGGATAAAGAAGTTATATCTGACCCCTGCACTCCAAAGCCTAACCTAGAGCCATTTTTTTACTCACCTGAAGGAAAATCTGATGTGAGTTTTTACTTTCTTTTTTTTTTTTTTGCATCTGTCAATACATATTTATCCTACAGTTATACATTGTGTTTGGGATCCTATTACTAGAAATATAGAATTACTAGAGTGCATTACAGAAAAGGGAGAACATTGTAAATACATGATTTGTTAGGATAGTTAATAGTTAGTTTTGGTTGTTTGTTGGATAGTTAGCCTTTCTAATGAGTGTTGACCCTATAGAGTATAAAAAGGGATAACCTCATCTAGAAGAGGTTAGAAATTCATTTTGTTATTTCGTGTAAACTAGAGAGTGTCTAGTGAGAGGGGGTTAGAATCTTCTGTGTATCCTTTTGTTTGGTTTTCAATAAAGTTATACAGGCGAATAAACCCCATTTCCCTATCCATGTAAGGTAGGAATTGCAAGTTCTTATTACTTTGTGAATAAATGAATGTTATTTCTGTTGTGATGCAGCACTACTTCAAAATGCAAGATGGGGTCATTCATGTATATCCAAATATAGATTGTAAGTAAGTCGAGAATTTGTATTTGTTTGCTGTAACTTCTTTATTTTACTGTTCCAGCTGGGATTCTTATACAATTTTGCCTGTTATCTGCAGCAAAACAAGAGCTTTTCCCTGTTGCAGATGCAACTACCTTTTTCACTGACCTTCATATTATACTTCGAGTCGCAGCAGCGGGCAACATAAGGACTTTATGCCATCACCGGCTTAATCTTCTAGAACAAGTAAATATAAGTTTAAATTTCTGATAATGAGTAACAAAGTGCCGGATATGCTTGTATTTCATTATGGGCAAGGTTGGCTAGTTTTTGACAATTTGTTTGTTTGCTCAGAAATTCAATCTTCATTTGATGCTAAATGCGGATAGGGAATTTCTTGCTCAAAAGAGTGCTCCTCATCGAGACTTCTACAATGTTAGGAAAGTTGATACTCATGTCCATCACTCCGCATGCATGAACCAGAAGCATCTTTTAAGGTTTATCAAATCAAAACTGAGAAAAGAACCCGATGAGGTGATAATTTGGATTTGTTTATTGCTGTGTTGTCACTTGCTTTGCTGTACACTTTTAGTGCTGTTATTGTTCCAAATTCATTTTCAAGATAAAAAAATTGTTTTGCCATAGTTTGTTATATTGAATAAATAAATACAATCAAACTGCAGGTTCATGTATGCCATTAAATAGTAACACAACATATAAATCATAGGTTATCCGGCTGTATTGCTCATTACCCTGTGAATGTTTTAATAAGTATCAGATGAAATAATCTAGTTCAGTTTATATAAGCTTATGGAAATGAAATTATGTTAATTTATTTGGATTTGTATATATAACATTGTCTAATATAATGTGTCATAGCTTAAAAAATGCTATTCATAATGTTAGGCTCTACTGTGATTACAAATACTATGCATTATATTTTGGGAAGATGATATGCATAGGATATTATTGAAACCTCTGAAAATTCTAACTTCATTCAGGTTGTAATATTTCGAGATGGGACTTATCTGACCTTGAAAGAAGTTTTTGAGAGTCTTGATTTGACTGGGTAACAAACATCTCCATAATTTTTTCTATAATTTATAATTAAGCTTGGTTGGTAATAAAGGACAACACTTTTATTTTTTTCCAAACAGATACGACCTCAATGTTGATCTTTTGGACGTTCATGCAGACAAGAGTACATTTCATCGCTTTGACAAGTTCAATCTTAAGTACAATCCCTGTGGTCAAAGTAGGCTCAGGGAGATATTCCTGAAGCAGGATAATCTCATTCAAGGTAATATTTTTAGGTGTAGTGGGATCTCTTTACTGAGTTGTGTTTTTTTAAAGCTCTACTTCAAACAAGTTTATTTAAATCACTTACGTACTGTCATTAACTTCACAAACGACTTCTGGATAGGAAAGGAAGAGACAAACATTTAACACAATCATCTAATCTTTTAAATTCCTGAAATGTAATTGATATACCGTTTTCTTCCTTGTCTATATGATCTTCATAGTAATAGGTAGTGTCGTACTTGTTGTTGAAGACAACGGGAATTGGATAACTGGGACTTGTAGTGATTAATAACATTAGGTTATGATGGAAGATAAAATTTATTTTGCATAAGGTGGACATGCCTCAATTCAATGTTCTGTGTTATGATTTCATTAATTTGTTTTGAAAAAGAAGTACCATGTGTTCGTAAAATAGAAAGCTTCAGGTCTTAATTAGTACATGGATGGATTATTCTTTATGGATGGTGAGATTGATTGGATGTTGTATTATTTAATAAGGTATGAAACTTTGAATTTTGAATTTGAAAAGGCCAGTCAACCACTAAAAGCCGTTTTAGGTTTACATTTTTCAAAAGCAACTGTGTGTTACTGTTAATATAATAAAGTAGTGGAAGAAACAAAAAAGAAAAACATCCACAAATGAATGCCAAAACTTCACAGAAGTCATTTAGGAGTTTACTGTTATGATTTGTTAGTCATCTTCAATTTTAAAGCATCTTTTTCTCACATGTTCTTATACTATTGTATTGCACCGAATAGGTCGTTTCCTTGCTGAGGTGACAAAGCAAGTATTTTCTGATCATGAAGCCAGCAAATATCAGGTGATTTCTTGATAACACCTTGCATTTTTTTTTGTTTTACATAAGAATTCCTGTAATATAATACTTAATTTTTTGTTGTGGCCTATTTGCACGACTTAGCTCTAGAGGTTAACAATCAAGATGAACTAGTTTGCTACTTTACTATTTTATTTAGGTCGATGCTCAATTTTGCCCTTGCCTTAAGAATGTCAAATTCTTTCTTCTGTTACTTGGAGCTTTAAATGCATGTGTGAGGATATTATTTAAAAAATCTTCCATTCATATCTGAACGTTTGTGCAACTGATAGTAAAAAGTTTATAAAGAATAAGGCATTCTATCCTTTTTTTCATCAAAACTAATATAATTAAATATTCATTTTTTCTATTCTTTTATGATAAAATTCTCTTATGTGATTGCTACTTATCTATGCTTATTAGTTGTTCCCTTCTGAACTGGGCTCTAGATGTTGGCTAACTTCTTACCCTGCCTATTTGATTTACAGATGGCCGAGTATAGAATATCAATATATGGTAGGAAACAGAGTGAGTGGGATCAACTTGCTAGTTGGATAGTGAATAATGACCTGTACAGCGAGAATGTTGTTTGGTTGATTCAGGTATTCTCCAGTTATTTTCTTGTCATTGTCACTTGATATTCATATGCATAAATCATTTTTCCTGTATTACATAGTTTTTGACAATGTCCCAAATTTTAGCCTAAAAAGTTATTCTCCTAATGTTCCCATTAGTATCGGTAAAGATCTAGTGCTATTTGGGTACTTCGCATTACTGGCTTAGTTTGTTGAAGAGATTGTGTAAGTGTTGGTTGTTGATGCTAGTTCTTTTAAACATTGTCTTGTAGCTTCCAAGGTTGTACAATGTGTACAAAGAAATGGGAATTGTGACTTCATTCCAGAGCCTCCTTGACAATATTTTCATCCCACTTTTTGAGGTTACTGTGGACCCCAATTCACATCCTCAGCTACATGTTTTCTTGAAACAGGTTTGATACAATTTCAATTACTTTTTTATATTGTAGGAGACTAGGTGTTTCTGGTTACCTGTATTGGCTATGCTGATGCTAGCATTGTGTTCTATGACCAATTTATACACTTGTGTTAAACAAAGAAAAGGTGTGTAAGTGACTGCAAATATGCACTGTACAAGTTGAATTTGCTGCTATTAGTAAAACGGTTTTAAACATATTTTAGCAATGACATTTTGTGTCATTTTTGTGCAATATAATATTCATTAACTGATTATTTATGTTGTATTTATATTTATATATTTTTAGGTTGTTGGGTTGGATTTGGTGGATGACGAAAGCAAACCTGAAAGACGGCCAACAAAACACATGCCTACACCGGCTGAGTGGACTAACATATTCAATCCGGCATATTCATACTATGTCTATTACTGTTATGCCAATCTTTACACCTTGAATAAGGTCTATAACTTTCACTTTGTATTCTATTAATTGCTGACCTCTT
>NC_021162.2:57807964-57835425 GCF_000331145.2 Cicer arietinum | reverse complement strand
CATAGACTGTATTAAATATGTAAATCAAGATTTCTTTGCTTCTCTCCTCATTACATTTATCTGATTTTCATGAATTTGACACGCCAAAATTTGACCTAATGAAAATATTTCTCAGCTTCGTGAGTCGAAGGGAATGACAACTATTAAATTCCGTCCACATTCTGGAGAGGTATTGATTGGTGTTATTTTCTTTGTTTTAATGTTTGTTAATTTGTTTTATGGGTAATTGATGTATCATACTCTATTCAGGCTGGTGATATTGACCATCTTGCTGCAACCTTTCTTACGGCTCACAACATTGCACACGGAATTAATTTGAGAAAATCTCCTGTGCTTCAATATTTGTATTATCTAGCTCAGGTATGGTCCATGTTTCAACAGATTAAAAAATTGCAGTATTTGCAGTGATTAATTTTGTGGGTATTTATTATCAGATTGGGCTGGCAATGTCTCCCCTCAGCAATAACTCCCTATTCTTAGATTACCATAGGAATCCTTTTCCAATGTTCTTCTTGAGGGGTTTGAACGTATCACTTTCCACTGATGATCCACTCCAAATTCACTTAACAAAGGAACCATTGGTTGAAGAATATAGCATAGCTGCTGCTGTAAGTAACAAGATCTCTCTCTCTCTCTCTCTCTCTCTCTCTCTCTCTCTTTCTCTCTCTATGTGGCATACAAACAGACAATATTGACTGTCAGGACACTTCTTCCTCTGTAGGTATGGAAATTGAGCTCATGCGATCTATGTGAGATTGCCCGAAATTCAGTTTATCAGTCAGGTTTCTCACATGCCTTAAAGGTAAACTTATCTTGACTTTCTTTCCTTCTGTAAAGAAAATTCTCTACCCCTAAGGCATAACTATTTTTTCCCTCTGAAGACCTCCAAAAAACTGCTGGGCGAAGTGGGTTTGGCAGTGTGGTGTTTATATTTTCAAGAATCTAATCTTTGGTGGCAGTAAATTGTCTACTGCCCATACAATGTCTGGGATCTTTCAAAATTAAATTTGAAATTTGGTGTTATTCAGACATAATAGCTGTTTCATCAATGCAGAACCTATCCTTGAACTAGTAGAAGTGAGGCATGGAACTTTCTGTATAAATGTTAACTTATGGTAATTGTAATATTTCATCAAATGATGTCTGGGGTGACAACCCAAGTATGAATGACATGAGTACAACTTAAGGGAAAAAAAAATGCCACATGTTAGTGAGAGCTGTAATATTTCATGGCATGATCATGGTGCACTGTTGTCCTTTCAAATTCAGTATTATTTTTTTTGAGATTTAGAATCATGTATGTTTGACACAAATAAAAAGAAAATTTTGCTCTACCCTGTTTGTATTGAGGATCATGCATAACTGTGAAGTACTTGCCTACAATTTAAAATTTTGTTATGATGATGAAACTGAAAATATTAAGGGCTGATTGTGAACCGGGTAATTACTAGACCCGGTGATTGTGAACCGGGTAATTACTAGACCTAGAATCACGTTTATGCTTCAGTTATAGTGTGAGATAATATATATACTGATGTAATGGTATATAGTTAAATGCAATTTTATTATTATAAAGTATGTGTGTAAATCTGTCGTGTACTCAACTGATTACTTTTTCTTGTGTTAGTCACATTGGATTGGCAAGGAGTATTATAAGAGAGGGCCAGATGGAAATGACATTCACAAAACAAATGTTCCTCACATCCGGTTGGAATTCCGAGACACGGTATGGGATCAGTTCATGGTTAAATTACCTTATGTAAATTGTTCACTGTTCCAAAGTTGAATTTGATTCCAATTATTTATACTGGATTATTTTCATGTTTAGTTGAAATAAGCTATGTAAACAAGTTGGGATTATTTTCGTTTTTTGACATTTTTTTTCATTGTTTTGTGATAGCTTGAAGGTTCACAATCTTTTCAGTTATTTAAAACTTTAAAACTTCAACAAGCACGACTATCCAGAATTACAAATGCATTGTAACTGTTTAGTTTACTCAAATACCATACTTTCCTTACTTTGATTGCTATGCTTGCAGATTTGGAGAAATGAGATGCGACAGGTTTATTTGGGCAGACCCAACATTCCTGAAGTAATAGACAACTAATATAATATGTCAGTGACATGTACTTCATCCACACTTGAAAAATCAAGCTGTTAACAGGTTATATCTCATTGGCTTTTATTCTTCCCGTATGAGTGTCTGCTTGTGGTTTAAGACTTTAAGTGTGTGCCGGCATTTGTCTTTTTCTCACTTTCTCCATAGATGATTAAACTTGTTCCCTTGTAGGTTGAAAATGAGTTCCACACACCACTAACCCTGACGTTAAATCATCTACATTCCACATGATCAATCACTCGGCTTCAGCAAGACTTGTACAACTACAAATCAAATGGTCCTGAGCAAGTGTTTTCTTATATTGATTTGGTTGAGTGTTGAAATTATTAGGGCAGCAATAATTGGGTGGCTGCATAGACCAATGGATACTTGTTGCACTTGAAATTATATAGTAGTAGTAGCAATATTAATTTATTATAACCTTCGAACTGAGAAATTAGCTTTCTCAAAATTTTGATCCCCATTATTTGTCTGTAAGGTGCTCTATCATTGGAAGATGAAGAGTCTCAGTTTTGGCATGCATGTTAACGATAGTGAAAGTGAGAGGTATGATGAAATTGAACGATAATTTAACAATTGAGTTGAGTAACATTTATGTTATATTTTTATGGTTCAGTTATTTCGTATTTTCCTCTGTAGTTGTGTTGTATCCCATTGCTATTATAAAAAAAAAAGTGGCCTAAAAAGTTTGGTTACTGTCATTTAATTACTTTTAACTCATTTGATGTTTTCTTTTCTTTATATATCCTTATTTTACTGATAAATATTTATTGTCGGTAGTTAGTGACAATTTAGTAAAGTTGAATTATGGTTTACATAAAATTTAGAAAATTAACTGTACTTAACTAATTTTTTTTATTAACTGTGAAATTAGTTATTTTTACTATTATAAGTGATTGAAGACAATACTATTAGATTTTAACGGTGTTTGTGGTGCAGTTTGAATCAGTTTTGAGGAAAAATATCAATCTGATTTAAAAATTTAATCCTTATGGTTTGGTATGGATGATAATTTAAAAGAAATTTATTTTGATGCAATTTAAATTAATGTGATTTCAATTAGATCAGTTTTTGATTGATCTAAAGTACAATTAGTAAAATATTATTTTTATACTAAGTAATAAGTTTGAAGAAAAATATTATCTATAATATACTAAAAATAAAAAATTTATATTATGGAATAATATTTATGAATTATATAAAATGGTAATAAAAATATATCAAATTAACAAGTATTATTAAAAAATAGTTAAATCTAACAAATAATAGTTTAATACAACATCTGATATGAATAAATAAATAAATGTATATTAAAATTTATAAGTGCAGTTTCGTTCGATTTTTAAAAATAAATTATAAATTTGATATGAGGGATTTTTACAAAATAAAGTTCAAACACTTTTTAGTGCTGTTTTTGATTAGTTTGCGTTTTTTTTTTTTTTTTGGATTAGTTTGGATGTCAACACTCCCAGTACATTTTAACTTATCAGTTTGCTTTATTTATGATTTGTAATTAGCTTGTTTAGTTTATTCAAGCGCATGAACATTCATTTGTTTTTAAATTATAACAAAATTGATTTTCATAATATTTATGTTATAACAAATTTACCTTATATTTAAGAATGATATTTTGAAAATTGTTTTTTTATGACAGCAAAGTAAGTTTTCTTTTAATAAATGAGAAATATGTAAGAGTTGAAGTCATACTTACAAAGACGTGTGTTTAAATTTCACTTCCAATGTTGACTTTGTTGGTAGGTAATATAATATGTGAATATTTCTTATTTCTTAAGTCTGTAAATATTCTGAGATTTGAAGCTAGCTTTGAATTTAGAGTTCCATTCACCAACTCCGTTTTTGGGATCAACTCCGTTTTACACTAGAAATTATTTTACTTAGATAATGTTTACTGGTGCAGATTGTCTTAAATCAGCAATGGTCCAACGGTGAATGACACATTAATTTCAAATATAGGCTCTTCTCTACAGAAAGATTGTATTTCAATGTTTGATCAATTGAATAAAACTATAGTATTGCTAAATACTACATTTCAACATATCAGATAAGATTAAATCAAATGTTTAATGAACCTGGTAATTTAAATATCCTTGTATCTATAAAATTCCCCTACTTTTTTATTTCAAGTAGAATAACCATTGAAACAAAATCACCTAAAAAGGAACTAGCCTTCTAAGTATATTTAGACTTGGTTGTGTAGTTTTCTACCATAAAAGCCCAAACTCATTGAATTTTCTTTCAAACGAGGAAGAAAAGGTGCTGACAATAGCATAGGCGTGCATGTTACTTCTTATACTGCTTTATCTCCTTGATTACTCCATCAGCAAGTGAATCAACATCATTATTCTTGCCAAAAAACTTTACAAATCCCATGTCAGGTGCCATCAAGTATCTGCAAAGGATTAACATGTTATTAGAATTGTGTTTGTTATTCAACAACAATCATCGTATGTGAGAGCTATATAATCCAGAAAATGCAATATCACATAGAATTTTACATGTGCAGAGACAGGTATAACCAGAAAGAGAATCAGTTGATAGGGTTAATCATGAAATGAAATTATCTTGCGAATTTTGAATTGAAATTAACTAGAACTATTCGAATCTTATATCTGCTCTAATCGATTGATGTTTATGAGAAATTCTACATAGCCGTAGACTTCCAAGTTATGAATAAGACAAATACACATTTTTATGCATGTATTATGTTTTCTGTCTTAAGTTCTTTAACCCTTTGGTTCCCTCGGGAAAGGGCCCCTAGTAATCTGAAATTGGGCCAGGAAATAAATCTAAGGATTATTTCAGTCAGAGTTCGAACTTACATTCTTCCGAACGATTCTTCCATTTAGTTCGAACTTAGATTCTTCCATGGAAATATTTTGAATATGAAGTATTTCAAATTTCATTTTGTCAGTAATCAAGATTCCAAATTGATAGACAGAAGCTAGCATGCAGCACCATGAGCAATTGCCAATGTGAAACCAAACGGGTTTAGCTCCTCTAAGTGAGGAGTTTATTTTGGTTTTAGAGGAAAAAGTGAGGAATCATATCCACTGATTACAAAATCAATGGCTGAAATTCAATCGACTTTGTAGTTTGTTATTCAAGTGGATGCATATGATCATAATCTCAACAATTGATTTTTCAGTCAATGCATACACTGACAATTTTTTTTCCTCTCAAAATTGGGAGATTCACTTTAGAGGAGGCAAATAATATATTATATATGTAGGAATAAAAATGACATACATGACTATGGAGTGATCAACAAGATAATCCGAGTCTTCCTCTGTTGTCTTCATATAATAAACACGATATGCACGTGCAACATTTTTTATCTCATCTGAGCTACCGGTTAATCCAATCAACTTTGGATGAAACTCTGAAAAACACAAATTAACACAATGACCTTAGAATTCAGCAACCGATACCTAACAGAAAAGATAAAAGTGTTATTCATGAAGTATGACGGAAGCACCTTTGACATATTCAGCCACTTGTTCAACAGTATCCCTCTCAGGATCCACAGAGATAAAAACTGGCACAGTTTCAATTCCACCTTTCTCCTCTGTAAGGAACCAAAATAAACACGGATATGATTACCATTTGTACAATATTACTAGATCACAATATCATACATTAAGATGTAAGACACTGTAATGTGCTTTCTCATGTGGTCCTTAAGTACAACTCATGCAAGAAACAAAGCTCAAAATTAGCTCTCATCGCTCTCAAGACAAACAACAATGCTGACTATATACGCCCTTCCATGTTAGCATGTATGTGTTGGCATAGTTGTCACAAACTTGGAAGACAAGAAAAAGTCATCCACAAATTAAACCAATTTGCTAATGAAGCACTTGAAACTTCATGTTCATCATTATTTCCATTGAACCTCAACCTTCTTGTACCTCATGAATTTAACTATTTCTGAGATCATGTTATTTTAACTACACGAGTTCATTATCTAATGTAATAATGAGACTTACAGCATATATTGTTCTATGAAACTCAGTTTGCCATATAGCAGCATGTCACCAACAAAAACTTACTTATTTTATCAACTGCAGCTGCTAACTTCACTAGTTCTTCAGGACATATATCTGGGCAGTGAGTAAATCCAAAATACAACAATGTCCATTTTCCCATGAAATCCTTTTCAGTTACACGTTTCCCATGATGGTTGGTAAGCTCAAATGGACCTCCAATTGCAGCTTTTCCTGCAGAAGGTCCCTGCTTAACTGACACTGATGCACTTTGTATTTCTACAGCAATAAAAAGTTGAATCAGTAAATGAAGAAAATGTCCATGATATTTTAGAATCAGATTCAAATGCAACAGGAAATGGAGCAACTTCATCTAATTTGTTATCATGTTACTACTAAGAGAGAAATACGTGGCATATTATATCGTGCGCACAAACTTCACCCTCAAACTAGATTTGACCCTGCTAAGGTTCTATAAAATCAACCAAGTACACACGCAATAACAATTCAGTCAACAAATAGAATCCAAAAGACATGCAATTAACAGAGAGATACCATCCTCTGATGATCTCCACATGCATATTCACAAAATACTCAACTAACTCACCATAGTAATCTACCTTCAATATGTCGTTTCTTTTGCTTATCATAGTAAAATACCAATCCAGCTCCAGTTAAAACCAGAAAAACTAAGCTCAACCATGAAACCGGCTGCAACACACAACCCCAAAAAAAAGCAATAATCAGCTTATTTTAAATACGTTAATTACATTTTTAGTCACAATAATTATCTTGAATTTTGTTTTTAGTCACAATAAGTATCACTAGAAACACCAGTTATGTAATTTGTAATGCAAATTTCGTAGGAATTAAAAGCGTATTTAACTAAGTATAATTCAGTCTCATAAAAGTCATATTAACATAAATTTGTTCAAGGAAAAAGAACTACATTGCTACAATAAGTTTAGATACACACCGATCCACGAACAGATTTCCCAGCATCACTTTTCTGTTCCTGTTCTCCTCCAGATTTTTTTCCTTGACCAGAATCATCTTTTGATGAGTTATCCAATACTTTTTTTTCTTGATTAGAAGTACTAGATAGAAGCCTCTGATACAGCATCAACGACCCAATACCATAACCTTGATTCCCAACCTAAAATTAGAACATAAAGTAACACCCAATTAAAATTAGAACAAACCCAATTGAAAAGAAAGAAGAAAACAAAGGAATTAGACTCAAAGGAGTGAACTTTATAATCAAATTGCAGCTAAAAAGAGAAAGAAAAAAAATAGATTTTTATTGTTGGGTTATTGATATTGAGAGAAGAGAAGTGAACAAACCTGGTGAGGGTGATGTGATGAAAGGTGGTGAGCGAATGATGGTGAAAGAAGAGAGGAGGTGGGTGTGGAATGGCGAAGAAGATGAGAGAAGAGAAAGCGAGAAGCGTAACGAAAATGGTTGGTCTTGGTGGATATGAGGGACGCCATTTATGATTGTGTTGCAAAACCTTATCTCTGAACAAAAGTACAAGTACGAGGGTTTTGTAATTGTAATTTGAAGACGTCAAGGTTTAAAGCTCCATCACGGCTTCAACTTGATGCCCCAATTAGGGGTACAAAACTTGATCTGTCCTGCGAATTCGTCACTCTTGGCCCGTAAGTATAAGATCAGTCTTATTCAATTTAAAAAAAAAAAAAAACACAAAAATAGATCCAATTCGGATTAGCCGTCAATTTACTTTTTAAGACAAATAATTATTTATAAGTTGCAAAATAATATTATGAGTTGCTCAACTAACTCACCGTAGTAATCTACCTTAAATGAACTGACAAATGATAATCATGTGATTTATTATTAATTTTTTTAGATTTAATTTTTTTTTTCTAAACAAAAGTTTAAGTATTACTATTTGGTGTCTCGTCTTTATTTTATCTCGTCATTAATAAACTCACAATTCATCTGATTTGATGGAGTTAATGTTTAGTCTAATCAAATATTAAGATTTACTAATAGACACATCACACTCAACCTAATGTCATTTGTACATACCTACTCCCAACAACTCATAATTCAATATATATAGTATTTAAAAAAAATTAAACAAGTTAAGTTCGAGGACTTAGGATTAGGGGAGCCCTCAGAGCTCAACGTTGAGAGGTACTTATCGATCATTCGCAAAGTAAGGCCTCACATTGGCCCTCAAGGTTCAAATAACAGAGGTACTCAAGACTCAAAAAGAGTGACAAAAATACTTGTAGGTCGATTCAACTGACTAAGATTGGTTGGCTTTAATTCTTTTCAATATACTAATATATAAACACTAAATATATTTACTAATTTGTTTAAAAGTTTAATTTATATGTAGTGTCGATTAATCACAATTTCTTACCACTTTTTATATTGTGAGTATATAATAATTAAACTATTTGTTGAAGTAATTATATAAAAATTAAATATTTTTAATGATGCAGTGGTCGTAATTAATTAACGATGTAATCATTTTTTACACAATTTTGTATATAAATTAAACCTATTTTTTGTCACGAAGATGCTTAATCTCGCAAGCACATACATTACAAATTCCTCGCAGATATTTTTGAGTGGTCGTCAAACTTCACCCATGCTTTCCATGAAAAATAGAAATTTAAGCGGTGGCAAATGTAATTGCAAGTTCAATTCTTGTTAATATTATTAGAGGGTAGCAAATGTAAATTAATGCTAATTAAAAGTTTTTCCTACCCTAACCTGAGACATAATCACTTCATCCTAAAATTTATTAATCAAAAAAGCAAAAAGTGAAAAGACAAAATAATTATTCCACTCATATATATAAGTTTTTTTAAAATTTATATATATATATATATATATATATATAAATACTTAAGATTAATTATGAATACATACTTTTTAAGTGGTTGATGCAGTAAGATATAAGTTTTTTAATTATTTTGACAAACATGCATCTAAAGAATATCGTTAAATAATTTTTGAAGTTTGTTTGGTGCTCTAGGATTTAAAATGCTTTGCGATCACATTTACGATGAAAGCTTACTTGGATACTCTCATAAAATAAAGAAGCTTACTTGGATACCATAATGCTTTTCAATATTGTATAATTATATTCGTTTACAACAATATTAAACATTTTTAAACACCTTTAAGAGACAATTGATATTTTTTTAGACAACAGAGACAATATATTGATTTATTTATATGATGAATGACCCTCAGTCTATATCAAACAGACTAGTTATACACATGCAAGCTAATTTATCTAATCCACCCATGGCTCGATTTCAAATAAGATTTATTATCTTGTGGAGGCTCAACACTTCCATCATGACATTCAACAAAAAATGTTGCTTCTTATTCAAATTATGCTAAACACAGTCGTCATTTATGAATTTATAACATATTTGGAAATATATCCAATCTATCAAACGGTTATTAAATATTTTCCCCTACATGCAAAGCACATTTGAAGTAGTGATACAACAACTCACTGTAAACTAAACAGTATGTCTTGTTGAATAATTTCCCCTTCATTGTTACTAATGGCCTCTACAGAACAATGTCATCGATATTCAATAATTTTGTTCAAGTCAAAATTCAATAGACTTGTTTCTAAAGTTAATAACCACACCTACTTGAGGATTTAAATGACACCAAGTGCAAATTTTTAAACGAGTAGGGGTCTTTTTAGTAAAAACTGCCACATCAAACAACAAACACTTTTATTCTTGTACATTTCAGGATCACTAGCCAAAACAACACACCATAAAATTATTTATAATAGTCTCACTCGATTCACATAGGATTCCCAGACATGGAAATCGCAGATCGCAGTTCACCATCTTATCACATTCAACACTTTATCACATCATATATCATATTATTATTTCTTGAAAACATGTTCCACAATGATAAGATGGCGGAATATAATTAAACATCCACGTAAAGCTTAGCATGACATCGTTAATAACTCTAAAATATAACTTTAAATTTCTCTATCAATGTGTACTCAGCCTTCAATAGTTTCAAATAGAAACAGACTGATAATCAGTAGCACAATATCATAAACTATAATTAGTATCCTAATCTTGCTTTTGGTTCAGCAAACAAACTGGAAGAAGCCATGAAATCATGAGACACAAACCAAAATCAACAACAAAAATAAATTTACAGTCTCCATTAGCATTTTGGGATAGAGAATCAGGCTTTATTATCCTTCAGCAAAAGCAGCAAAAAATGACAGAATCACTGGTTCTTGAAAGACTGGAAGAGCAAAAGAAAAAATTAAGAAGATGAACAACATATCATCAATAGCTTTGATTTAATGTTATCATTCACTGTATTACCTCCATTTTTTTGGGGAGGTCCTTGATCTGCTCAGCAAGCTCTTGCCGCTTCTGAATAGCTGCCAGAATAACACAAGGATCAAATTGATTTTTGTTCATATGTTCAATAAAAGGCAATCATATTGCTAGTTCTACTAATACCTTTTTTTGAAATATCTTCAATATTCTTCGATGTCCTCACTGCAAACCTCTGAAATGCAGGGCTGCAAAACCACAATGAATCATTACCATGAGAAACAATGGTAAAAAAGCAAACAAGGACTATGAAATACACACATAAAATAAATTTATTTTAAATGTACTTAAAAAACTCAAAAGCAGGAGAATCTGGCCCCCGAGCATCTTAATAGTGTCGCTTGTCAAAATTCTTTCCTACCTGAACTTGCATGATTCTGTGTATGTTTGGATAAGTATATATCTAACATGATTCTAAATTAATTGATTTCGTAAATTTTGATTTGTTTAAATTGAATTTGAAGCAAAGAGGTTTATGTTTGAATGTTTTTACACTACAATCAAATTTGAAATAATACTTCATTAATATTTTTTTACCAAAATGCAAAAGCTACTTTTTCCATTTCAAGTCAAACCGAAGATTGGAGGCAAACTTAATTTAGACCTATTACATCCAAACATGATATTTGTTTAACAAAGTCATGTTTGTCCCATGTAAAAGCATGTTTGGGAAACTGAAACACTCCCTCTGTGTGTTATGAAAACTGGAAAAAGGTCATCACAGCAGAAAAAACAGTCTGCTGTATTTGTGCAGAATTGCATCCTCTTGAAACAAGTCTAAGAGAATGAGTAAAACCAGCAAGAAGCCCCAGATATTTTGTGAGATCAAATTTATCCTGAAGCTTTAATTCTTTTTAAAATATCTTTTATCCCCACATTTTCATTTTATCAAGGAACCTATTATTTTATTTCCCCTAAAGGAATAAAGATCACCCTGAATGGTGAGGGTTGGACACAAAGAACATTCCTAATATACATAAAAGCTAAATTAATTATTTTTACCCATTCATTGGATACCTTAATTAGTCATTAAGGGATTGATCAAATGGAGGATAGTTCACTAGTTAAAGATAGAGGGAGACAAAAAGAAACTCTAACTCTATAAGACAATCCATTAAGAAACTATAACATACAAAATTACTGTATTGTTTGATCCATAAAGCTTACCCACACAGTGGGATAGTGGGATAAGGCTAAGTTGTTGCTATCATAAGAGTTTAGAGCCTAAACTACTTAATTTGGTCTTTAAAAAACAGAGAAAAATGGATAGAACTGATTTACTGTCTATGCTCTTCCGGATTCAAGTTTATGCTTATTAAGAATCAAATGTTTCATAATTCTTTGTCACAGGATTGTTTGCAGGGATCACTGTAAAAGAATGTCTAAATTGTTTAATCTTAATGGTTTACAGCATAAGAACGATGTGAGTATTCGCCATGCCCTTTCTGAATCTGCAATCTGCTGGCAGCACCAATCACATTCATTGTTTTGCTCCCATCTTCTCCGTTCTTCTTTCTTCCTCAGTTGCCCACAATATGTTATTCAACTTCTTTTTGGCTGCCCATTTTTTGTTTTGTCATTAGTATTTTTCGGTGTTCTGACTTCTTGATTTTGAATGTTTAATTAGTTTAAGCCTTCAAAGCTAAAACTTATTTCTTTCGTTGACTTTTGTTGCTATTAACTAGTCCATTTATCTCAAGACCTATTAACTTGTTATTATTAATTATGACTATCTCTTTAATTGTGAGAAATATATAACATATAATCATATAAATTAAATTCCAATATAATGGCCATCCAACTAAGTTTTGCAGTTGAATGCAACCACTACCTAAGGTTGCTACTAACTATGACAACACAGGGAAAAATGAACAGAGCGTCCAACAGAGGGGAGAGTCAAAAGCCAGAACACGGCAGATCAAGGGACATGTGTTAACAGAAAGTGAGAGAGCATATCAGCAGAGGATGTCAGCCAGTGGAGGGTGTGCTGAAAAACATGGCAAGAAGCAAGACTGCAAGAAGTGGTTGGGGGTGGATTCATTTAGAAGGGGATCAAAATAAAGGTGTTTATTTTCTCTGTGTCCAAGGTATGAGGAAGAAGGGTAGGGTTTCAAACCTTATCCGATTGCCAAAATAATGAAATCAAGAAACTAAACAAGAAAAAAGGGTTGAAGAATTCAGAAAATGGGGGCAAAAATATGAACTTTTAGCGGCCACAGGCTACGACATAATAATGCCAACATATAATTAACTATCCTGATGCTAAGTTCTTCTGTAATTAAAAAATGTTTTCAATTCTTCAAATTAATGTGAGAGATATGGATAACTTGAGATTTGCAACTTTTCGTTTTTCACATTTTTATTTGTCCTCCTATATGGTGCTCTAAATGCAAAAACACAAAAAACAAGTCAAAGAAACTAACACCAAACCAAATCATACAAACACGTGATTCTATAGAGGTCTCAAAAAATCAGCAAAAGGCAAGCAAAACTAACATTATAAAAGAGCAAACCTCTCAAACTCCAGAAACATCTAAGAAATTTGAGGCTCTCAATCTCTCCTCTACCCCTCTCCCTCTTCACGGGAAGAATCAAAGAAGGAACCTTACAACCTCAAAGATCACATGCATAAATAAAAAAACTAAAATTTCGAAAATAAAAAAGCACCTGTTGGCAAGACCATTGACAACCACTTCATTCACAAAATAAGAAATAACTCTGTGCATAAAATTCCCACCAGCCATGTTTTAACCTTATCTTCAAACTGCAAAAGATTCAAACACAACAAAATAAATAAAGAAAAACCCTTAAACGTTCAACCCCAAAAATTGAGACTTTTCAGCGAGGGAATTCGAACACTCTTTGTCTCGGGGGAGGGAATTCGAACAGGATGATAATAAAAACTAGGGTTTCATAAACAAAAATCGGATAAAAATATTAAAACAATGGATAGAAATCGCATACCTTGAGGGGATAATTAAGATTGGAATTGGGGATTGTGATGTGAGAGAAAATTGAAGTTGTTTCTAGAAATAAAAAACGTAAGCGCTGAGTTTCAGTTATATACATGAACATAAAACAACGACATGTAGGGGTCCACGGATTCGGGTAAATCCGGTTACCCGATCAACTCAATCAATTCAACCCAAATATTATGGATTTTTGCTTTGGCTCATTGGTTTTATTTTTATTTTTATTTTTTTTGTTACATTTTGGATTATTTGTTTAATCCGTATAAATTGTAATGCTGTGATTTACATAATTAGAGTTTCTTTAATTATGTTTTACTTTTTAATTTTTGAAAACTATTTTATAAATATATTTTAAAAATTGTTTTTAGAAAAAGAGTTTAAAAAAAATTTATTTGATAACTTCAATTTTTAAAACAATTTTTGATTAGATAGTTAAAAAAACTAAAAAATAAAAAGTAAAATAACATTTATCTATTTTGTTTTTTTAGTTTAAAAAAAAATATAATATTAAAAATAATTTAAAAAATAAATAAATTTTAAAATTTTAAAAATACTAAAATAAAACTTTTAAAATATCACACACACACAAGCACGCACACGCGCAAACACACACACATAAACAATCGGTTTTAGTCTCTACAAAGAGAGCTGATAAACCACCATGACACGTGGGTACATAAATACATACTGCATAATCTTTCATGATATAGTAAAAATTAAAATATTTTATGTTCTTAATTAATAAATTTATTTATTGATAATTTAATAATTAATGTTATTTTATAAAGAAAATATGAATAGAAATTAAAAGAGGAGTTTATGGGATGTTGAAAAACTCGTCATTTTTTTAATGTAGAAACCAAAACCGTTTCTGATTTTATAGGAACTAAATTCAAACAAAAAAATTTACAAAAAAAGAAAATAAATAAAAAATATTTATAGAGACTAAATACATATTTAAACCTACAATTAATTAAATGTTACAACTAAAAAAGTAATTTTTCTAAACAAAGCAAACGAGTAACTAAATTACATTCAAAAATAAAAAATGACACTCTTTAGGAATCGTTATTTTCCCCCTTCAAATATTACATATATCTTTTTGGAATATTGTTCTCAAAGGAGATTGTATTGAAATGTCATAAAAAGTGAGATATTATTTTATTGGCAAAATACATCATTTAGCCTTTTAAGTTACGGAAATATTAAGTTGATCTTTTAATTTTTTTTATTTATTAAATTAGTCTTTTATGTTTGTAAAAATTACAATGTTAAATTATTTTTAGTTTTAAACTCATTTCAATTATTTTTAGTTAGAGATTTTTAAAACTGAACTCTTATCATACTATATTAAATAACATAATAAATTTTCACGTGATTTCATGATATAGATAAAGAGAATTTTGACAGTGAAAAAATATAAATAACTAACTTGTTAAAAAAAAGAAATTATTTTTATACAATTTTAAATACTACATATTTTATCTATTTTATTCATGATATTTTTGTTAAATTTTTGTGCATTGCTTTTTGTTTGAAAAACAACTTGTGTTCACAAAGTCATGAGATTTGTGGGTCATCCTATCATTTGCAAGTGAGAGTCAACGTGACACTATTAATTTTGAAACTTGGTGGTTTTGTCTTCTGTAATCTCCATATAGATAGATATTGAAGACAAGATGTATGTATATTTATATCACACAAATGACATTGGTAGATTAATGTACACAAACAAAATAATGGACATCTTCATGTCACAAGAGAAAAATAAAAAAATATGATATGATTTTTGTGCAACATATATTTTGTTATAACATTGCCAAAAATATTTGATTCCATGTATCTGGAATTCCAGGCAAACACCAATGTATGCAATCTGCATTTTGTGGATTAGTCCTTTCTTCATCAGTTAACAATTTTCCTCCAGTTTCAGTGTAGACTGCAGAATGACCATCAATTCTATACTCTGATATTTGTGTTATGTTGATGAATGTCACTGGAACTTTCATTTTCTTTACAACTTTTGCTACCACACTCATTATGCGTTTATCTGAACCAGTTCCCCAATGCTTCTTTTTTCTCACTGGCTTTGTCTCATTGAAGCATTTCTCATCTTTCATGTTGCCCCAATCTTGACTTCTGATAAATTATTAACATTTTTTTTGAGTTGTTAGAATCTTGTGCATGTTTAGAATAGTGTTCAACTAATCTCTAGGTGTATTATAATAATAATAATAAAACAAACAAGGTTAGGTAATTTTATAGTCCCTATAGATATATTATTTTTGTTTTTTGTCCTAATAAAATAGAAATATCTGTTTTTGGTCCTTGTTTTTTTATTTTGTCTATGTAATGTTTGGTTTATGTTGAATTAGTCACTGTTAAATAAAAGTTGAACTTGAAAGTTTAGTGAAGAGAGAGACCTTGTGTGTGTAGGTGACATTGTTGTGAAGAAGACCCTTGTTTTGTTAGGATTGATAGTTGAGTCAACCCAATTAGCCCAAGTCTTCAAAGCTAGCTTGTAAGCAACTGGTGTGTCAAATTCTTCATACCCTTCTTGTCCATTAGCAAATGAACCCCATCTAAAATTTATAAACTTGATGTTAGAAACCATTTTCATGCCTTTGATTAAAGAGTATAAAGATCAATGGTGTAAGTGAGTGTTGAATATTGATCATGAACAGCAAAAGATGAATGACATGGATTACGCCATTGTTGTCAATGACAGATCGCATAAAATATCAGTTTGTTCAAATTCGCTACAGTGCTATAGCGCCACAACAACTGCTATTTAACAATACTTTGTATTACATAGCGTGTCGAGGAACAATAACGATATGTCTGAATTCCGCTATACTAGAGCGTTATAGCGCTGTTATAGCTGATATTTGTCAACAATGATTAGGCTGATTTAGTGATTGGTTTTAATGTAGATAGGTTCAAAGAAAGCTTACAATGATTTAATCCTAGAACCACTCATCCACCATACATAAGTATTGAAAACAAGAATATCCACTCCTGTCCAATTTTTGGCTCTTTCAGTAATAGTATCAACTTTTATAATCCTTTTCTTTGTATCTCCAATGATATTTATGTCAGTGTTGGACTCTACTAGATATGGGGCCCAATAGAATTCTATAGTAGCATTGTATTCCTGTGACAGCACATTTAAGTATTAGTACTATGTTTTATCTAAAATTCACTTATTCAGGTATTCTACTAACATGAACAGTTGTGACTTGTGAGATAATTTAAAAGAAGTTATCAAAACAGTTTATGACATATCTATAAACTATTTTTAACTTATTTTCATAACCTCTCTAGGATGACTTATGAGAACAACTTATAACTTATATAAAAATAGTTTAACTTTATTTTAACTTTTATTATCAAAATAGTTCATACATAAATATTTATATAATAAATATTTATACTACAAGTGTTAAATTGAGTTGTTTATCCGAACAGGACGATAATAGATTATTGAGTATGCATCAATACCTTGGCTTTGAAGACTGAATGACTAGTCCCTCTTTTCATAGATTTCTGCTGTTCAGGTATGACCCATTCTACCAAACAGACAAAAGATTCCCATTGATTTCTTTGCAGTGAATCCCCAACAAAAAGTAGCCTTTTCCCTTGAAGCTTTTTGAGGGCTAACTCTGGATTGAAACTACAAAAATGTATTCACTTTGGAATTACATCAACTAAACAAACATATAAAACAAAATTTTGATTCTATTTCGGTACACCAAAAAGTCTCCCGCATTGCTTAAAACTCAAGATTAAGAGTAGTTTATAAACACTCAAATTCGGTGAAGATTTACACAAAACTTAAAGCGGACAATACCTCAAAAAAGCAATGCAGTGGACTTGAGGTCAAAACAGAATCACAAATAACATTTTTGGAATGGTGGAACTTACCTTGGCAAGGTACAATCTTCTGGCTGCCACTCCCAATGGTGATAATCAGAATCTGTTCTACCATTCTTTATACAAGAAAATTGTCTATCTATATATGGACAACTTATGTCAGTGTAGATTGGCTTTATTGATTGATTAAACACCCATTTTCCATTTGCAACATTGCATTCCTCTGAGTCAAAATCAAACCTGTCATCAATCCATGTTGTATTTACAATCTCCTCATCAGCTTTCTTCTCACCTGCTGGGACCATCATCATATCAGAGACATCATTGCATTAGAATTTCATAATCAAGAAGACCCTATCCGGATAAACAGCTTAAATAAGCTCATAAAGTATAAGTGCTTATATATAAACTATTTTTTTAGCAAAATATAAAATAAAGTAAAACTGCTTTGATATAAACTATAAACTATTTTCGTAAGCTATCCAGGAGAACATACAAAAATTAGCTGAAAACAGCTTATTGACGTGTCATAAATTATTTCCATAAGCTACTCAAATACTCTCAAAGTTAAATTATTTTCATATAAAATATAAGTTGTTTTCATAAGGTATCATAAAAAGCTTAAAGAAATAAATTTAAAAAATTTATTGACATGTCATAAGTTGTTTTCACCGGTTCACTCAAGCAGTCTCACAAACATTTACGTAAGTAAATAAGATCAAATAAGTCAAACCAAACATGTCTCAAGTATATCATGCAAAGATGAGAATATAGCTGTGGCATCAGTGAAGTTGACTTACTAGTTTTTGGTTTAGTGGTCTTTCTAGGACAAGTTTTGAACTTGAATATAGAGTTTGAAGAAAGAAAACTGAGCCTCTCAGCATACAAAACAGCAATGAAGACAAGAACACAAATTGTGATGACAATGACAGAAAGAGGAAACTTTCCTCTATGAACCTTCATTATTCCTGAAAGGATCATGAGGAAGAGGATGAAAGAAGAAGCTTAATAGTGAGAAGAAAGAGAGTGAATTAATGCAAAGCACAACAGAATGATGAGGACATTGTAGAAAAAGTTTATAGGAAAGGTTTTATGCATTTTTTGAGTAGGAGTGAAGTTAAAGCATAGTAAGTTTTGGTCATGTCTAAAAAATTGTTAAAAAAGATAATGGAGGTTAAGAAATGAGTTGAAAGGGTTACATCTTGGGCTCCTCATACTTTTTTTTTAATGTAGAGAAAGCTATAATACATTTATCATGTGTGAAATATACTATTGAAAGAATTGTTAGGTTCTGATTTCTCTCTCTCTTCTTATGACATGTTGAATATTCCTTAGATATTTTCATATTCATATCATCTAGTATATGTTTGTCATAAATGATTATATGATTATATATTATATATAATTGTGTCTTACAATTGTACCACGTTTAATTGCCACTATTTGAGTTAGAGTATAATAAAATAATTCGTTTTGAAATATTGAATTTGCTTAAGTATTAAGAATGTAATCTTTTATAGTGTAATTATATGGATCCTTTAAAAAAATTAAGTGTAGAAATTCGTACTATTGGTGACATTATATCAATTCATTAAGGTGCTAGTGTAAATTATACTCCTACTAATTTTGAATTTTCTATTGTTTTTTATTCAAAAGGTGGAATTATGTACATAAGTTGATTTTTGTTCTACACAAAGATCTACCAAACAAAAATGTGAGGATCACGTTTGGGTGTTAAGCTTCTTTATTTAAAAATTGAGCCAAAATGCCCTTGTCTATGGCAAAAAATTATAAGTCCAACAATTTGTAATTTTTGCAAGATTGTTCCAATATTGAGTGAGACATGATAGCTTCTTATATGTAGGTTTTTCAATTTTCAACCTCTCCTTTCCTTTTTGATAGTAACTAGTATTAGTTGCATGGACAATTTAGACCCTATTTACTTTCGATAAATATTTTATATTTTTATTTTGATAAGAAATTTTTAAGTGAAATATTGTTATAAAAATAAGATGAAATAATAGATAATGATGATGTATTTCTAAAATATTAAAACACTTTTTAGATATTTTCATTGTTTTTAGAAATTTAGACAACTATTACTTTATAAAATTTATTATCTTATTATAACGAATAAAATTAATATAAAATTTAATAAATACAAATAGAAAATATTTTCGCACCTTAATTATTTTTTTTTTCATTCTTCCTATTGAATTTTTCATGTATGCCCATATGTCCTTTTGTGTTTTTTGAGAAATCCTTTAAAATATGTACCTTTTCATTTTTTGTCATTCAATTTCTTCAAATCTTTGCTAGCTAGATTTGGATGTGAATAGAAATTAGAAAAATGAAGTAGAAATTTCAACTCTTGTCAGTTTTCTGTTGGGTAGAAGTTGCTATTTATATTATGCTGTATAGTGTTAAATTAATTACTTAAGAAATTTATATGTATGCAAATAAGGAAGTAGAGGTTGTTTAAAAGGTACTTCAATTAAGCCATATAAAAATAGAGAAAATAGAATCATAGACAAAAAGGTGACTTAATTGAACTAATTTAATAAAACAAAATGAAAAGGGTAATTAAGAAAAGAACGTAGAAACAAAAAGTGACAATGAATTAAGTGAAGTTTTTTAAATAGAAATATATGGTTAAGGTTGAAATGTTGAATTGCGTATGAGACTGAAATTAGGTGAGATACACTGTTTTAGTGTACTTGAAACTTAGCATGAGAGAAAAACTTAGCTGAATTTAATTGTATTGGAATAGGATTTTGTTTCTATACATGATTTAGTGATTTGTCAAATAACAATTTTAGATGATTCTTTCACTTTTGAGGAATGAGGGAGAATTAGTTTAACATTTGAAAATGAAAATTAGTTGGCATATTCAAAATATTTCCATTAGTAACTTCAATATAAGATGACATAATATATAATGTAAATGTTTCTATAAGTTATACAAAAACACCACATAGAACCCAATAATACTTCTTAATAGTCTAGAATAAAAATCACAGTTAATCGAAAAAATGGATATTGAATGTTATAAATGAGATAATCTATATACTTAATATTTTAAAGTTTTTAGCAATGGTATGTTGTCCAATTTACTTATGTACTTATCATTAATTTAATGTGATTATCTTTGACCCTGATAGACAAACACTATTCAATTTCTTGTGCCAAACTCTGTTTTCAACAAGCTAAAATGCAATTAAAAAAAAATATTTTTGTTCCACATGCTGGTTATTTGCTTTCTAGCTCTTCAAAATAAATAAATAAAATCACCATTTTTTATCTTTGGTAACATTTATTAAATATGTATGTGGCAATGTCATTTAATTTTTATACACTATCAGAATAAAAAAAAATATATTTTTGACACATCAGAATTATTTATAAGTTTAATTTAATATATAGTTATAGTAGAAATTCAACATATCTAATGATATAATTTTTGTGATTATTCAACAGTATAAAAACTTAATAATATATAAATTAATCTATAAATTATTGAGACAAAAAATAAAACTTTTTTTTTAGCTTGTTAATTTGTTTACTTGGAGAGATTTTTGGTTGCAAAGATCGATTAAACTGGGAACCTTCTTTTTAGTATCCCAACACATCTCGTAACATTTATGAGAATGTTAAAAAATAATATTTATCTACTCTAAGTTAAAGGTTGGAACCAAAAACATATTTTAGAGAAATAAAATCTTTTCTTTTGGAGAATCGAATCTAAAGTTGAATAAAATCCTTTTTTTTTTAGAATCAAACCTAAAGAATTAATTGAATATTTTAAGAGTATTGTTAGCAACATTTTCATTAACAGCATTCACAATGGTAGTATTTTTAATAGTGTATCTAAATGGATTCAATAATTACATATCACTTATTTATAATTTTTTTAATATTTTTTTCTTTTAATAAAAGGCAAATGCTAACAAGTAACTAATGTGATTTGTTAATAATCTAAATATATAAATAAAATATTGAAAGTATACTAAAACTGGTGTATTTTAATTTTTTAAAAGTTAAAATTTTATTTCTATTAATGTAAAATTTGTATTTTTCATTTTTCAAGATATGATCAAAGTAGTTCCAATTCAGTGCAGATTCAATTAATGATTTTAAAATCGTCAATGTCATAAATTCGGTGACATGAATATTGTAGATATCTCAATTTTTTTATATTTGTAATTTTTGTCTTATTTATAAATATTTTGCCACTTTATGTTATTAATCTGAATATTGTGAGTTTGTTCGCAGATGTGTTCTATTTAATTTTAAAAAAATTAAATTTATATTGTTATTGGTATATTCTACTTGATTGAACGAATGTATGTCCTTTTTTTTCCCAAACAAAATTCCTATAAATCAATACCTCAAATTCTTTTACTAAATGACCTCATCAATAACTCTATATATATTACTATATTTTAATAAAATTCATTTATTTTAATATAATTTATATAAAAAAAAATATAAGTCACGCTACTTTATGAAATCATTTTTAAAGTAATGAGACCCACATGAATTTGGATATTGATCTTAGAAAAATAGTGTTAAATAAAACAGTGCTAGTACTATTCTTCTATAATGAAAGAATGGAAATAATAATAATAATAATAATAATAATAATAATAATAATAATAATAATAATAATAATAATAATAATAATAATAATAATAATAATAATAATAATAATAATTAATAATGACAAAAACTAAAATTAACCAATCATTCCATAATGATTAAAAGCCTATTTCTGTTTAATGCCGTGCTTGTTTCATGAATTTAAAATCTATTTTCAAGAATATGAAGTCTTACACTCATGTTTGTTTTCGTTTTTCTTTTTTAAATTATAATAGATACTTTATTTATTTATTTATTAAATAACAGATATTTTTTTTTCAAAAATATAATTTACACATATCATTTTCACTTTTTATTATGATGCCAAAAGGTAGGAATTTTAATTTTCCATGGTAATTAATTAAACATAATCAATCGTGACTTTTCATTCCCACATTATTTAACACAAGTGTTTTTACTTTTAAAATTAAATATTTCATAAGCATTTTTGAAAATTTTAATTACTTACTAAATACATTTAATAGAAATATAGTCCCTAATAATAAATAATATTGTCGAGATTGTGATTTTAATCCTCAAAACAAACACATCGATCCTTCAATATTCGATGAAGGGTAAAATAATTTGAGAAGAAACACGAGTCCTTTATATCAAACGCCCTCAAAGTTATGAGTAGCAATTTACATGTCATATCAAGTATACACAAACTTGTCCCACAAATTATTTATTTTCAAGAGCTGGTAATCATGAAGATCATTTTTAACAAATTAATTAGTTGTGAAAGGTGAGCTGTTTTTGTGGGAAAGATGGAGAACATGACACTACAATATATATATATATTTTTCTTCTTCTACTAAGACACTAGAATATATGTCTTTAATAGAAGTAATAATGCAGCAATGAATTAACAATATGTATGAAAATTTTAATATTTCACATGTGATGAGAGAGACACCTAAGATCTAATGAGCTTGGAAAAAATATTCCAATTTGGATAATATAGACATTATTAATTACTACCTAATACACGCAGTGGTTGCATTAGCCAAAGTTTACCTTAGAAACAAATCCCTATATTAACTGGCATTTTTGGGACAACATATATATAATGCTTCTTTTAATATCAAATAGCTAAAGAAAATTAAATGAATTTGGTTTATGATTTGGACTAACTACATCACTTTAGTTGATTTTATTTTTTATTTTTTATAGTGAGACCAAAGAGAATATAATTTTTTATTAACTCCACAAAAATTGATCGGATGACCTTAAAACATGTAAGTTGTAAACACAAAAAAAAAAAAATAAAAAATAAATCAACAATTAATCATTAAAGAATCATAATCATCAAGGAATATAAACCTCCATGTAATTATGTATCGACATCAAACTCATTACTAAAATTGGGTATAATGAATAATTAAGTTGACCACTTGGAATATTTTGGTTAGTTGTTGCTTGATAATTGGACTTGACCTAATGCCACCGCATCAATTTTCCAATTTTAGGTAACACAAATTTTCCTCTAACTTTAATTGCGTCCGATCTTATTGAAAAGGTTGAAATATATAGACAATAATCACAAATCCATTTATTTGGCTTTAGAAAATTGGCTTCATATATTGTGATCATTTGTTCAAACAAAACATAATTGTAAAAACTAGAACACAAAACAGCCGTGACAGTGACTCGGTTATTGGGTTTATCAAAGAAATAAATGATCATAATTATACACTTTTATTAGGGTCTCTTTTGGTAAGGAAAAAAAATAGAGCTTATAGCGGAGAACGTTTAAATTAATAGTCATGTTTGATAACTATTTTTTTTCATTAATTTATAATGTTTTTATTTTTTTCCAAGTTTTTTATATTTTTTATTTGAAATAATATTTGAATTTATGGTTTACAGGGTTTTATTTGTTTTCCATTTTTACCTTAACTGTTTTAATTGAATTTTTTTAAATATTAATTAAAAAATATTGTTTACATCATTTTATACTTTTTTAACTAGTCCAACCATTGATTTTATCAAATAGTTCAAATTAAATTGTTTAGTTTACGGGTGATCTGCCTTCAATTAGTTTATCTTCTATTTTTACCAAACAAAACCTTAAAATGAATATTTTTTTTATGGAAAAAATTTAAATTAGTTGAGTTTCGAAGACTCATCAAAGTCATAACTGATCTTAAGGCTTAAAGAAGATTGACATAAGTAATAACACATCATCTACTGAAGAGGTCGTTATCTCGACATTGAAGTTAAATCTACACTCTTGTGAGTGTGGCCTTATCAATTTTTTTTTTTTTTGCTTTAAAATGAAAATTTATTTGATCCAGAAATTATATTATCTAGATAAGATTCTGAATGAAATTAAAATATATTTGGCCTAACAAACTTTTGCTTAATATTTTGATTTAATTGGCTTAATAACTCTTGCTTAACTGGAAAAATTATTGCTAGAGCACTCACTTAACATACTAAAATTGCAGCAAGGAAAAAATAAGTTTGGTGCACATCTATCTACCACTGAAACCCATTTTTACTTCTCTTAGCGTTGCTACTATATTCCCGCGGCACTGTTTTCTTTCGTCACGGCTACACAAAAATATGATACTGTTGTAAATTGTAATTGTGTAACTAAGAATTTCTATGCCTTTCCCTTTTGAAAGTTGGCTACCGGAAATTTCAGAATAAATGAAATTTTTGGTATTCATTTATAACTACTGGAAATTTCAAAAATAAAATTTCCGATATTTATTTATAACTATCGGAAATTTCATTCATTCTGAAATTTCCGGTATTCATTTATAACTACCGGAAATTTCATTCATTCTGAAATTTTCGGTAAACAACATTTTTTCATTTATAACTACCGGAAATTTCATTCATTCTGAAATTTCCAGTATACATTTATAACTACCGAAAATTTCATTCATTTTGAAATTTCCGGTAAAAAAAATTCTTTTAAATTTTTACAGTTTTATCAAGGGTAGTTTGGACATTTAAAAATAAATTTTTTAAATGAGGGGTACATGATTAATTGAGGGGTACAAAAGCCAACTTTCTTCCCTTTTCCAACCATGAGCCAAGCCCATTAAACATTTTTTTTCTTTTTTCTTTTAGTGTCTTGAGAATCATAATTAAATTCAAGAAAGAGAGAAATAAATATAAAATTTGAAATAATAGTATAGAAAATTATAATACAGTTAATGAAAAATGCACCTTTATATAATGTCAATAAAATAACTAATATAATTATATTCCATCTAATCATAACTTACTTCTAAGTATCTTAGTGTAATTCTAACAATATTCAACTATATGTGAGGTGAATTGGCTAAGTAAGAACATTATAACATAAGTTAGTACATGTTAAATAGATGAACCTTCCAATAAGGCTTATGTAGTTGTGATGGCCAACAAACAAAGAGTTATATATGTGAGGTGAAGTTTGAAAGTTTTGATCATTGGTGTGGAGGCAGACTTATGATGACAATTGTTGAATGATGTTTCTTAATGTTATTAGGAAGATTTTCGTGTATCCATTAATTATTATAGTGGAAGATTTTATTAGACTAGGTCCCGTGGTTTTTATTCTCTCATTAAGGGATGTTTTCCACATTAAAATTGTGTTGTGTCTGATATTTAATTTTATACCAACTATTGTTGTTCAGTGAAATTGTATTTTCTGTTAGACCATTTATCTACGCAGGTGGAGAGCAAAAATATTTTACATTATTGAGATAATTATCTATGTTTTTCTCAATAAAGTGGTATTCAGAGCTCGATTGGTTTGGTTTATGCATTTAAATGGAGGAGGAAAATAAATGTATGAATATGATTAAACTCAGCTCTTTTAATTACACACTTTGAATGACTCTCATGGAAGACATGTTATATAGCAAATATTTGTATGATCCTATTGAGGGTGACACTACTAAATCAAAAGATAAATTTGATGCTGATTGAAATAAGATGAATAGAAAGACAGTGGCCTTGATCAGATAATGATTGAATCTGAGTGTATATTCATATTTTGAAACTGAAACAAATGCTAAGAAGATATGAGAGAAATTAAAAGAGTTGTTTGAATGAAAAAATGTGCAAAATAAAACATTCTTGATTTGGAAGCTGGTGAGTATGAAATACAAATATGGGGATTCAATGGCAGAGCATATGCGTATTTTTTAGAATACAGTAAATCAGTTGACAATATTATATATTAAATTAAAAAATGAGTTGCATGCATTGTTATTGCTGAGTATCTTGCCTAATAATTGGGAAGTCCTTATTGTGACATTGACCATTTCAACTCCAAGTAGAAAGTTAAAAATCTCAATAGTTAAAGAGAACATGTTGAATGAAAAAGCTCGAAGAAAGGAACATGGTTCGGTTGGTTCTTCCTTAAAGTCAGAAGCACTTATTATAGAGTCACGGGGGAGAAGTCAATATAGACATTTCCATTGACGTGAAAATTCTAAAAGTCGTAGCAAGTCGAGGACTAGCAAATAAGTGATATGCTACAATTGTGACAAAACAAGTCACATAAAATAAATTATAGGTTCTTCAAGAGAGATCAATCAAGAGAAATAAATGAAAATAAACAAAAGAAAAATGATATAGAGAGAACATAAGTTGCATTTGTTAGTAATGTCTACATTGTTTGTGATGATAATTCTATAAACCTTGCATATCAAGATTCAACTTGGATTATTGATTCAAATGTCTCATAACATGTTACTCATAGACTTGATTTCTTCTCATCTTACAATGTTGGTGATTTTGACGCGGTAAAAATGAAAGATAAAATAGTATATAAAATTGAAGTAACAATATTGATTTACAAGAAAGGGGGGTTTGAATTGTAAATATGCCTTTTAAAAATTCCTGTTAAAACTTAAGAAAATAACTCAAGAATGATCTTGGTTATAAAACAGAAAACGGAGAACGTTCTTGGTTTATGTTATAAAACAGAGAACGTTCTTTAATTAGCAGAAAATTAGTTTATACTTTATATCAAATGATTAATGCAGTATAATAAAGAAGGAGAAAGGAAGGAGAATACCACACACATATTTATCCTGGTTCACCCAACGTGGGTTACGTCCAGTCCTCACACTGTGAGATTTTCCACTAAGTGTTTAAAATGAAGAACCTTCTTAATCTTACAACACCTAGAATAAATCAACCTTGATCTATTTCTTTCTTAATTACTTTCCACCCAGAAAGCAATCACAGCACCTATCTAACCTTGATAGGAAGCAATCGAAACTCTTATAGTTTGAGTTTTTACAAATGATTGATTTTGACAGAATCTGATATTACTCAACTCTTGTTTGAGAATAGATTCTTTACAGAGTATCTAATGACAATTTCGCAACTGATATATGAATGAGCAGCAGTGGCTGTTTTGCGAATTTGCAGAAAGTAATGTTTCCTCTGTTTTGCAGAATTTCAAGTTTAAGTGTGATTGTATAATGTTGATTACTTGGCACTTGAATTTCTTGCAGAGAACT
>NC_021162.2:57805292-57806217 GCF_000331145.2 Cicer arietinum | reverse complement strand
GTTCTGGAGAACGTTCTGGAGAGGGTGGAGAACGTTCTGGTGTAGGAGTTTTGTTTGGGATTTCCTTGGGATCAGTAGAAGGAGAAGAAAGAGAAACAGAATTTCTGGAAGGTCGTCTTCCGGCTGATCGCTTCCTTTTGAGCGAGATAGGACACGATTCTTCCTTTTGAGAGAGATGGGACAGGATGGAAGAGTAGTTGTTGGAGCAGAGGCGGTGGTTCGCATATGAGATAAATTTTTGGTGGAAAACTTGGAAATTTTGATCAAGGATTTTTCAGATGCAAGAGATACTCCAAAATGCCTGAAGATTTTAGTCAGGACCATGCCATAAGGCACAATATTCTTTTTGTAATCTTTCTGGGCTGCACAGATCATGTGCTGGAGAATAACATGAGGTAAGTTCAATCTCTTGCAGTTTAACAGATGATAGATGAGCAAGGCGTCATTATCAGAAACGTACTCATGACTTCCACAGTGTGGAAGTAGAGTATGTTGACACATATTGAAGACTTTAGGAAGAGGCTTTAAGTAAGTGGCTAAATAACGTGTGGAGTTTTCTTCAAAAAGCTCAGCCTGCACATCTGTCTTTCTAAGACCCAGAGCTGCATACCAGTTGTCACCATAGACAGATGGTCCTTCTGTTGGAAGCTGGAGAATGTTGGCCAAAATGTCTGGAGTCAATCTGATTTCTACTCCTTTTATTTTTGAGATAAAAAGAGATTTATCAGCAAAGGTTTTGGCGTTGCAATAGAAGGCACGGACGACTTCTGGGAAAAAGGATTCAGAGATCTTTAAGAAGGAGGTCCATCCAAGAGCATCCATATGGTGCTGAACAACATTGCCATTTACAACCAGATTATCGAAAACAAAAATTCTTCCTATCCCAACTGGGCGTTGGGCCCATTTTTCATTGAAGAGTTTTGAT
>NC_021162.2:57793809-57804792 GCF_000331145.2 Cicer arietinum | reverse complement strand
TGAGAGTTAGTTTAGAATATCCACTTTAGTGGAAAATTGTTTGTTACTTATTTGGTTTTCACCCCCTTTAGGTAATGACTATTGTTGATTGATGTTTCTTAGTATTACTATAAAGAATCTAGTGTACCAATTAATTATTATAGTAGAAAGTTTTATTGAACTAGAAGTTTTCCACGTTAAAATGATGTTATGTCTAATATTTAATTATCTATCAATTGTTATTGTGTTTGAAATTGTATTTTTTGTTCGACCATTTATCCATCTAGGTGAGAGAATCATGCAATAAGTCAAATACATACTTTCTTTTGCAAATAGAAATACCAAAAGGAAAACAAGCAACTTCTATACCAATGAAGTATATAAGAGTACCAACATCCTTGATTCTAAAGACAATGTCCAAACTTCCCTTGACAAATAAGTTTATCAATATCAATTCCTACAATTACAATGATCACTACCCTAAAAGTTCTCAGTTAAAAAATCATTGTTCATAAAAAATTTAATAATTCTTTCCCATAGTATTTAAAGACCTCATATAAAAATTTGTTTTAATTCTCTCTATAACTTGGATCAGTCCTATCTAGCTTTAGTCCTCTCATCACTCATCATAACGCATTTTCTCATTAGTCTTTCTTTTCTGCAAGTGGTTCTGTTTTAAATTTGCAATTTATTGATGTTATTTTGTCAAATACATTTTCATGTTTTTCTTTTAAATCATGTCATCAGTGTCATGTGAGAACAAAGAGAGAGCCAAGTCAATTTAGTTCTCAGAGCATACTTAACAAATTGGACTATATTCAAATTTTTTTTTTTAATCTTTTGATTCCATTTTGATTGAGTAGTATAATTAATGATAACACTGATATGAGTCATTGTCTACTTTCGTACAGTGTCTCTTGGCCGTTCAGTTGCTATCCCTATAAATAAATTGTTCTTTTCTTCATTTTATTAGTGTTTGGATCTTAATAAAAATTAAAAAAAGTTAGCTAGTGTAATTGATTATCAATTAGTGCCTAATTGGTTAATTTCAAATTATATAGGAAGAGTTACACTAATTAATTACTAAAAGATACCGTTAAGTGAGACTCAAAAAGCAAATAAAGCAGACAATTTTGATTCATATGCTGAGAATATTTTGTTTTGTCAATGAGTAAGAAATCAATACGTGGCATTACTTATACCTTACATTTAAAGTCAGTTTTTTGAATAAAGTTGCTCTTACCTTATATAGATAAAAGCAAATGCATACACCTTATAAATCTAAAAAGAAATGCAATACATAATATAAGATTGATTAATTAATTGTGTGAAAAACAGAAGCAATATGGTGTTGATTTTGAAGATATTTGCTGTATTAGTAGCAATCATCCCTAATGCTTATAGTTTAAGCAGAGATGATTTCCCTTCTGATTTTGTGTTTGGTGCTTCAACCTCTGCTTATCAGGTTTCTTCTTTTTTTTTTATTTTTTTTTCAATTCTTAATAATAATGTTGTGTTTGGAACATGTACTAACATGAGATCAATGAAAAGAATGTAAAATAAATAATTCTTATTATAAAAAGTTGCTTATATTAATCTTCAACAATCATAGGTTGAAGGTGCAGCAAATGAAGATGGCAGGAAACCAAGCATATGGGATACCTTTTCTCATAATGGAAATGGTATTGTTCTCACTAACATATACTATACATTTAATTATTATTTGTTTTTTGTTTTTTTGTTTTTTGTACCATTGTTTTGTTGAAGCAAAAGTTGAATAGTTAAAATATATTTTCAGCAAATATGTACGTGGGTGATGGAGATATTGGATGTGATGGATATCACAAATATAAGGTCAGTCAGAGACTATAGAAAAGAAAAGAGTATATATATATATAAATTGGATTTAAGTTGAAGTTCTTCACCTAAAAATACTTTGCACTAAGCAAATACAATACCTTGATTTCCTGCAGGAAGATGTGCAACTCATGGCCAACATGGGCTTAGATGCTTATAGATTTTCAATATCATGGTCAAGACTTATTCCAGGTAATTAAGATCACTAAAATGATGTTAAAGAAATTAATTTATCTAGTGATGTCTTAGAATAATGTTAACAATTATTTGTACTTTTTTTCAAAAAAAAAAATAAAGAAAGAGATATTATTATTTAATAAAGTGATACTAATAGTCATTTTAGGAGAGTTTTGAAGGATTTTGAACTCTAAAGTTTGCCATTTGAATATAGTTACCTAGAATAAACTGTTATGTTTGTATTACTATTTTTCTAACCATCTTATCCCTATGTGTTAACAGATGGAAAAGGACCAATTAATCCCAGAGGACTACAATACTACCACAACCTTATAAATGAACTGATAAGTCATGGTTTGTATTACTATTTTTGATTGAAGTCATAGATGATAGAAAAATATAATATATAAATTGTATTGATAATTAAAATGTTGATTAGATCAAAAGTTACAATAAAACAATGAGAATAAACTCAACAAGTGAAACTAAACTAATAAATAAGTGTAAATAACTTAAGACTGTATTTCTATTTTAGAGTTTGATTGACAAGTAAAAGATGTTCTTTCAACTTATATGCTAATATACATTTATTTTTATTGATGTTTCCTCATTTTGTAGGAATTCAACCACATGTTACAATGAACCATTTCGATCTACCACAAACACTTGAAGATGAATATGGAGGATGGGTTAGTAAAAGAATTGTGTATGCTACCTAAACTTTAAGTCTCTATTTGTGTTACCATATTATGCTAGATTGAGATCAATGTCAAATACACCTGACACAAAATTGAGAATTGATTTTTATTGTGATTAACATATCTATTATATGTATGCTTGTAGGAAAGATTTCACATCATATGTTGATGTATGCTTCAAAGAATTTGGGGACAGAGTTAAGTATTGGACCACAATAAATGAGGGTAATGTGCATGCATTGTTTGGCTATGATGTTGGAATCGTTCCACCTCAGAGGTGTTCTCCTTCCTTTGAAGCTAACTGCTCTAGGGGAAATTCCTCAACTGAACCATATTTGGCAGCTCATCATATGTTGTTAGCACATGCATCAGCTGCAAGATTGTATAGAAATAAATATAAGGTAAAGTTCATTAGGCCTTCTGTTTGCATTTCAAAATATAATCAATCATAAACTGGTGGATAGGACCGAGAATTATGGTCGGACTAAGGTAATGTTGGTAGGGCAGCACTTTGTCTCCTCGGATAGGGGTGTTGTCTACTGCAGACACTATGATGCTCATGTCAGTAAATAATCGAGACAAAGTAGAAGTTTAAGGATGAGAATGTGTATCTTGATAGTGTCAAAACAATGTTATTTATAGCTGAGGTTCAATCTCGTGGAAAATAACACTATCATTGAAAAACATAACAATTGGATCCATTGTATATTTCTAGCCTAGATAGATGCTTCTTTGATTAGGTAAAACTTTTAGGATTAAAGCCGGTTAAAACATAAGTAACCTATTGTTGGTGGAACATAGGCCTTATGTTTTGTTATTTACAATGGGATGAGTTGAGGCCCATTTCAGAACAGCAGAATATAGGCAGTTTCTTTTCCCACTCCCAATGTTTTTGGATTGGTCAATCAGATGTGTTTTTTGGTCCAAATACATATCCAGATTGGTTAATTTAGATTGGTTAATTTAGATGTATATTTTGTTGTCTTTTGATAATATAAGAGGTGGAAAAAGAAGTTACTTAAAATATAAGATTATGCTTTGTTTTTTTATGATTGGATGAGCTAAGGCCCAATTAGAAACAATAGAATATAAGATGAAGTCATTTTGAGATGGAGATAATTAAGGCTTGTTTGATTGTGTTCTACTTTTTAGTTTTTGAAAATTATTTTATAAATAAATTTTAGAAAACTGTTTTTTTTTAAAAATTAAAAAAAAATCTATTTGTCAACTCCAATTTTTGATTAGAAAGTTAAAAAAAACTGAAAAATGAAAAGTAAAGTACCATTTATCTGTTTTGTTTTTTTAGTTTTAAAAAGTATAATATTAAAAATAGTTTTACAAAATAATTTTTAAAAATAAATAATCAAACAAGTTTTTTAATTTTAAAATTTTAAAATACTAAAATAGAGTATTTGAATCATTTTATATGTTTATAAAAACTATCTTTTGTAAGTGCAGGGCATGCAACATGGATTTATTGGGTTTAATCTTCTTACTCTTGGTTTTGTTCCAATGACAAATAATAGTGAAGATATAATTGCCACTCAAAGGGCCAAAGACTTCACGATCGGGTGGTAAGTAATGAAAAACATATTTAAATTCAAATAAAATTATAGAAAACATGTTGAAAGTGATCAACCTCTATGAGTAAGTATAATTGAAATCCAACATTCCTTTTTGTAATAAAAATAAATGTCACAACTTTTAATTTGTTGTTGCAGGTTTCTAAAACCATTAACATATGGTGATTACCCTGATATAATGAAAAAGAATGCTGGTTCAAGGCTTCCTTACTTCACCAAAAAGGAATCAAATCTTGTTAAAGGCTCAATTGACTTCTTAGGGATAAACTTTTACACCTCATATTTGATTAACAACAATCCTCGCAGCATGAGCTTGGAAGATAGAGATTACATGCTTGATATTGCAGTGGGACTTACAAGTATGTTAAGCTATATATTTTTCAGACATTTTCTAATTGCATAACCACTTGGAATTATATATGGAACTTTAACAACTTACTTATACATAAATATCTCTTTAATATTATCACCGTGTTAAATATTTTACAGGATATGTTTTGATTTTAAAAATTGAACTTGTAATAAAATGAAAGTACAATTTTATTAATTAAAAAAGATAAAATAAATTTTAGTTAATTTCTTTTTTTTTTGTAAAAATATGATATTTTTAGTCCCTAAAAAATCCAAATAGAAATTAAAAATGAATGAAATTTTTTTAGAGACTAAATTTAAAAAATTATAATTTTGTATAAACTAAAAATATATTTAACTCTAAAAAAAAATTCACCATCATTTTGTTATATTATAAAACACAAATTTTAATCCTCACCAATTAGATTTGACGCACAATCCAATAATCGCTCTAATTGTGAGGTCTCAATCTCAATTTTTGTCTTCAAACGTGACTTTCAATATATCACCCATACATATTTTTAATAATTAAATCACGAAAATTAAAAAAGTTTATTAATGTAGTAAATTTATTGACAATAGTAATTTGTTTTACAGTTTTATCATTTACGAGAAAATTACTTAATATTTTTGTTATAATATTTATTTTTATTAAAAATATATATATAAATTAATTAAGAATATATTAGTAAAAAATAATTAATATAATTGAAAATTTAAAATAGAGTCTTATTAAAAAAAAGGGAAAAAAAAATTATGTAGAAATTCTTATATTTAGTAACAAAAGTTTACTTTCTTTTGGATCTTGGAATTTGTCTTTGTTCAATTATTTGTTCACACTTTATGATTTCTTTGGGCCACAATTCTAATTTTAACAGTCAATGTCTCTTGTCCTCACTAGCACATGCTAATAACTTTTATAGACTTTTTGTGTTTCTATTGACACACTAAATTTTACAATTATATGTCCTACTATAGCTGAAGATTTGTTTAGTTAGAATTATTCCTTTGTTCTAAAATAATCGACCAATTTATAAAAATAATTTCTTATAAAATAATTTATTTTTTTAATTTTTAATGCACTTCTTTTCAATTGTATTCTTTTTTTTTTTTTTTTACAATTTCAATTGTATTCTTTAACTAATATTATTTATATTATTTCTAATGCAATAATTTTTATTATATATCTATGATATTGACAATACATTAATAACTAACAAAAACAATCCATAAATATGTTTTATTATGCATTTAATCTGTAATGTCATTCACTTCCCTCAAATTTAAAGGAACTGAAACAGCTAACTAATGTTGCTTTTTATTGTAGACCTTGAAAATGATTCTTCTATATACGAGGTAACATAGAAATAACAAGGAATTGTTACTGTTTTGTTTATTTATTTATTTATGAATTCCTTTTAGGATGCAACTTCAATATTATCCTTTATTCGTCCTTTCACTCACCACCAGCTGGTTTGTTTAGTTTGAGATTGCAACTACGAATTTGCAAGGCGTGTTGGATTTTTTGAAGAATGATTATGGCAATATTTCAATTTACATACATGAAAATGGTAACACAATTTTTCAATTTACAGCATGATCTTTCCTTCGTTTCAAAATCTAGACAATATTTATTTAGTTTGTATTGAGTTTTGCAGGCCAAAAAATATTTCGTAATTCATCATTGAATGATTGGTCTAGGATGAAGTACTTGCATGAAATGATTGGGAGCATAGCTAATGCACTAAGGTATTTTTACTTTTATTTTCAAATTTTACTTTTATTATTATTAAAATTAAAAATATATCATCTAAAATTTTAGTTTAAGTCTTCAAATACGTTAGACCAGTCTTGAGAGAGTATTAACATAACAAATTTATTTCAATTATTTTTCAAATTTGTCATGAATGCTAATTTGTTTTTTCATTGTCACATTGAAAGGGGCGGATCAAATATAAAAGGTTATTTTGTATGGTCCTTCTTGGATGTGCTCGAAATACTAAGTGGATATGAACACAGTTTTGGACTATACTATATAGATTTGAAAGATTCAAGCTTGAAGAGGCAACCTAAGCTCTCTGCTAAATGGTACTCAAATTTTCTGAATAGGAAATCTATGGATCCAAAGATTACCATGGAAATTGAGAATGATGTGTCGCGGCCTAAAATTTCGAGTGTTTCTCGAATTCAATGGAGTCGCCACCAAAATTTATTTTAAAATAGGGAAAATATTGAGAAACCCTTAAAATAGAAAGAAAATGGTCCTTAAACCAAATTTGAGTTATAAAATAAAATAAAATAAAATAAAATAAAATAAAATAAAATAAAATAAAATAAAATAAAATAAAATAAAATAAAATAAAATAAAATAAAATAAAATAAAATAAAATAAAATAAAATAAAATAAAATAAAATAAAATAAAATAAAATAAAATAAAATAAAATAAAATAAAATAAAATAAAATAAAATAAAATAAAATAAAATAAAATAAAATAAAATAAAATAAAATAAAATAAAATAAAATAAAATAAAATAAAATAAAATAAAATAAAATAAAATAAAATAAAATAAAATAAAATAAAATAAAATAAAATAAAATAAAATAAAATAAAATAAAATAAAATAAAATAAAATAAAATAAAATAAAATAAAATAAAATAAAATAAAATAAAATAAAATAAAATAAAATAAAATAAAATAAAATAAAATAAAATAAAATAAAATAAAATAAAATAAAATAAAATAAAATAAAATAAAATAAAATAAAATAAAATAAAATAAAATAAAATAAAATAAAATAAAATAAAATAAAATAAAATAAAATAAAATAAAATAAAATAAAATAAAATAAAATAAAATAAAATAAAATAAAATAAAATAAAATAAAATAAAATAAAATAAAATAAAATAAAATAAAATAAAATAAAATAAAATAAAATAAAATAAAATAAAATAAAATAAAATAAAATAAAATAAAATAAAATAAAATAAAATAAAATAAAATAAAATAAAATAAAATAAAATAAAATAAAATAAAATAAAATAAAATAAAATAAAATAAAATAAAATAAAATAAAATAAAATAAAATAAAATAAAATAAAATAAAATAAAATAAAATAAAATAAAATAAAATAAAATAAAATAAAATAAAATAAAATAAAATAAAATAAAATAAAATAAAATAAAATAAAATAAAATAAAATAAAATAAAATAAAATAAAATAAAATAAAATAAAATAAAATAAAATAAAATAAAATAAAATAAAATAAAATAAAATAAAATAAAATAAAATAAAATAAAATAAAATAAAATAAAATAAAATAAAATAAAATAAAATAAAATAAAATAAAATAAAATAAAATAAAATAAAATAAAATAAAATAAAATAAAATAAAATAAAATAAAATAAAATAAAATAAAATAAAATAAAATAAAATAAAATAAAATAAAATAAAATAAAATAAAATAAAATAAAATAAAATAAAATAAAATAAAATAAAATAAAATAAAATAAAATAAAATAAAATAAAATAAAATAAAATAAAATAAAATAAAATAAAATAAAATAAAATAAAATAAAATAAAATAAAATAAAATAAAATAAAATAAAATAAAATAAAATAAAATAAAATAAAATAAAATAAAATAAAATAAAATAAAATAAAATAAAATAAAATAAAATAAAATAAAATAAAATAAATAAATAAGTTAAATAAAGAGAGTTTTAGAACTATCAAGTTGTACCACTTGTATCCTAACAACTCAAAGATTAAAAAGATGTCACATCTAATTAATCTTTAACATAATATTTATTTGTATTTTTATGATGAAATTGATATTTAATTATGAAGAAAATTAAATCTTTTTTTTTTAAAATAAAATAAAAAGTAAAATGAATAAATTTAAATGGACTAAGATTAGTAAGATTTAAATGGGTTGAGATTAGTAAAATTTAAATTGGTTGAGATTAGTAAAATAAAAATGACTTGAGATTAGTAAAATTTAAATGGGTTGAAATTAGTAAAATAAAAATGGGTTGAGATTAGTAAAATAAAAATGAGTTGAGATTAGTAAAATTTAAATGGGTTGAGATTAGTAAAATAAAAAGAATGGATTTAAATGGACTGAGTTTGAACAAGATCTTTGTTTTTTTGTGTTTGGGCCCAACTTAACTTAAAAAACAAAATTTTGAAAAGAGCCCAAACCCATCATGACAAAAGAAGATTGAGGCATGAATCTGAAATCTGTCTGTACAAACGATCTAGGCCTGTATTCGGAGTTTCCCTGGGGTTGGTAAGGCGAAATGGGGCCACCCTAGCCCATTGAGTGCTCTACCTCGGGCCATCGACATCATACGCTCTACTGAAATAGATTTCGCGGAAAACCAGCTATATCCGATCTTGGTTGGCCTTTCACCCCTAGCCATAAGTCACCCCCGTATTTTGCCATATACGTGGGTTCGGTCCTCCAAACACGCAACCGTCAGGCGAAGCAAGAACTTGAAGAAAACTAAGCCGCTGACAGAAGAAGCAACAGATTCACGCCCCGAGGATGAAGAAACGGCGAGCGGCGACAATGGCGGGCAGGGACCACGGCGAGCAGTGACGACAGCGAGCAGTGACGACGGCAAACGACGACCACGGCGAGCAGCGACCCCGGAGAGCAAGCGACCAGGACGAGCAATGACAACGACGACGACCAGGATAACTTCAAGCGCAGGTTCAAGTTTTTAATCTTATTTCTATGTGTTTCATTCATCAATCTTTATTCTTACAAATGAAAAACTACATTTTTTTAAAGCAAAATAATAGTTGTATGGTGAAGATAAAAAAAAAAAAAGATTTATTGTAAAAAAAGTACCTTTGCGATTTCTATTTGCTCTTTGTTACTAGTATCTCTGATTTCTTCCTCTTCTATTTCTGTGTGTTTTTTTATCAGTGGTCTTCCCTTTTTTTTCCTTTCTTTTTGAAATTTCATAAGGTGTTTTTATAGAGTTTTTTATATGTTTAGTTGTTTTCTGGTCTGTCTTGGTCCTTCTCTATCTATTTCCTGTTTGATGTTTCATTTCCTTTATTCATCATCTGCGTTTTTTCTACACCTCTGATGCATTCATGGTTTTGACTTATTTGTTTTGATCTGTTTTGTTGCTGAGCTTTAATTTGTCCCTTAGTTTATTTTTTAAACTCAAAATTTTGTCTTTTTGTTCTGCACAATGTGTACCAAGACTGATTTTAAAAAGTTATGTTTTTATGTTTCTCAAAATAGTTACAGCAAAGGTCAATGACACTGCATCTAAAACAGAAAGGCAGCGACAAAACAGAGCCAAACACTGCATCAGAAACATAGAGGCAACAACAACAACAAAACAGAGCCAAAGGCTTAATTTGAAAAAGTTTGACCTAATTTTTATTGTAATTTAATTTGGTTTTATTTTTGGTTGTAATTTGATTGTAATTTTAGAATTGTAATTGTAAACTGATTTGGTTTTGTAAATTGATGAGCCTAATTACTTTATTTCCCTTTTTAATATATGTTTCCTTTTTTATTTATCTTTAACCAAAATGGACAAAATTGGGGTACTACATGATGCATCTTTGCCTTTTGGTTCATGAGAAATAGAGATGGAAATATGTTAGGTTATACCGATAGGGGTTTATGACTTAACCTACGTCAGGTTCAAGCTACATTAGACTTTTTTTTTTAAACAGATAAGATTAATGTTTACCGATGCGTAGATCTATAGAAATGAAAGTGATTATCTTCGGATTGGTTACCGATGCGTGGATCTATAGAAATTAAAAATGATCCTCTTCGGATTGGTTACCGATGCGTAGATCTATAGAAATGAAAGTGATCGTCTTCGGATTGTTTACCGATGCGTAGATCTATAGAAATGAAAGCGATCGTCTTTGGATTGGTTACCGATGCGTGGATCTATAGAAATTAAAAATGATCGTCTTCGGATTGGTTACCGATGCGTAGATTTATAGAAATGAAAGTAATCGTCTTTGGATTATTTACCGATGTGTAGATCGTAATTGGTCCAATCTTGAAGGTGGATAAAGAGGGGGAACAAGTATATGATATTTGCAATTCGGATGATAAGGTATGAACGATTCATCCGTGTGTGATGCATTGAGTATGGGTAAAGTGTCAATGAAGATGCATGGATCATGTGAGTATGAGTAACTTATGTATGGTTTATGTGTCATGCATTATAGATAAATTTTTGTTCTTTTATTTGATTCCCCGATCCTTATGTTTTTCTCCGTCCCAAGATTCAATGGATGAATAAAGACAAATATTGTTTCCACATGATGACTCTTCGTATCTAT
>NC_021162.2:57784525-57793577 GCF_000331145.2 Cicer arietinum | reverse complement strand
TTTTTAAGCATAATATTTTTTGACTGCATCTGAATTTACTGGAAGTGGAAGGTCATCTCCATCCATTTCTGCGAGTATTAGAGCTCCTCCAGAAAAAGCTTTTTTCACAACATATGGTCCTTCGTAATTCGGGGTCCACTTTCCACGAAAATCTTTTTTTATGGGCAATATTTTCTTTAACACCAAGTCCCCTTCTTGAAACTCTCGAGGACAGACTTTTTTCTCCTATGCCTTTTTAAGTCTTTTTTGATATAGCTGGTCGTGACATAGAGCTATAATTCTTTTTTCTTCTATGAGATTTAATTGGTCAAATCGTGATTGAACCCACTCCGCCTCTTTCAGTTTTGTTTCCATCAAGACTCTGATTGAGGGAATTTCAACTTCAATGGGAAGTACCGCTTCCATTCCATACACCAATGAGAAGGGAGTTGCCCCTGTTGAGGTACGAACAGAGGTTCTATAGCCATGTAATGCAAAGGGAAGCATTTCATGCCAATCCTTATATGTCTCCACCATCTTCTGTATGATCTTCTTGATATTCTTATTTGCTGCTTCTACAGCTCCATTCATTTTCGGACGATATGGCGAAGAATTATGGTGCTGAATTTTGAAACTATCACACAACTCTTTCATCATTTTGTTATTCAAATTAGTCGCGTTATCAGTGATTATCTTGTTTGGTAAGCCATATCGACAAATCAATTTTCTTTTGATGAATTTGACAACCACACTTCTAGTCACATTGGCATAAGAAGCTGCTTCAACCCATTTTGTGAAGTAATCAATAGCTACCAAGATAAACCGATGACCATTAGAAGCTTTTGGCTCGATGAGTCCAATAACATCCATCCCCCACATTGAAAACGGCCATGGTGATGTTAAAACATTCAAAGAGGTGGGCGATACATGTACTCTATCAGCATATATTTGACATTTGTGACATTTCTTTACGTGACTAAAACAGTCGGATTTCATGGTCAACCAATAGTAGCCAGCCCTCAAGATTTTTCTTGCCATTGCGTGTCCATTTGCATGAGTTCCAAAAGAACCTTCATGAACCTCTTGAATAATTTTCTCTGCTTCAGCTTGATCCACACATCTGAGGAGAACCATATCATGATTCCTCTTATAAAGCACATCACCATTTAAGAAGAAGTTCATTGAGAGTCTCCTCAAAACCCTCTTGTCGTTCTCTGAAATACCTGATGGATATTCCCTATTCTTAACATAGGATTTGATATCATAAAACCATGGTTTGCTATCAAGCTCTTCTTCTATCGATAAGCAATATGCTGGCTTATCCTTTTGTTGAATTTTTATGACCGGCACATCCTGACCGACGCTTATTTTGAACATTGATGATAATGTGGCCAAGGCATCAGCCAATTGGTTTTCTTCTCGAGGAATATGGTGAAAAGTGATATGCTCGAAGTTTTCTACCAATTCTTTGATATATGTATGATACGGAACCAATTTGGAATCTCGAGTTTCCCACTCTCCTTTTGTTTGATGGATAACTAAAGATGAGTCTCCATATACCTCAAGAACTTTTATCTTTGACTCAATGCCTGCTTTAATGCCCATGACACATGCTTCATATTCTGCAATATTGTTTGTGCAATCAAAACACAATCTAGCCGTAAATGGAGTGAACTGGTTCTCTGGAGAAATCAAAATTGCCCCAATTCCATGACCTAACGCGTTAGAAGCACCATCAAACACCAGCGTCCATTTTTCTTTATCAGGTGATTCATTCTCTTCAAATAAAGTCATGATGCCTTCATCGGGGAATTCACACTGCATTGATTGATAATCTTCTACAGGTTGTTGGGCCAAATACTCTGCTAGAGTACTTCCTTTTATAGCTTTTTGTGTAACGTATACCAAATCGTATTCTGATAACAACATCTGCCAACGGGCGATCCTTCCAGTAAGAGCAGGTTTCTCAAAGATGTACTTAATTGGGTCCATTTTAGACACCAACCAAGTTGTATGACATAACATGTATTGCCTCAACCGACGAGCAGCCCATGCTAATGCGCAACATGTTCGTTCAAGCAGTGAATACCTTGTTTCACAGCTGGTGAACTTTTTGCTCAAATAATAAATAGCATGTTCTTTCCTACCAGATTCATCATGCTGCCCCAGTACGCAGCCCATTGACTCGTCAAGTAATGTTAAGTACATAATAAGTGGTTTCCCATGAACAGGAGGCACTAGGATGGGAGGTTTTGATAAGTACTGCTTAATCTTTTCGAAAGCTTTTTGACAATTATCATTCCATTCAACCTTTTGGTCTTTGCGCAACAATTTGAAAATCGGCTCGCATGTAGCGGTGAGGTGCGATATAAACCTTGCAATGTAATTCAATCTACCCAAAAAGCCACGAACTTCTTTTTCAGTGCGTGGAGCCGGCATTTCTTGTATTGCTCTTACTTTATCTGGATCCACTTCTATCCCTTTTTGACTAACGATAAACCCAAGTAATTTGCCTGATCTTACACCAAATGTGCATTTAGCAGGGTTTAAACGAAGTTTGAACTTCCTTAGTCGCTCAAATAACTTTTGAAGGTTAACAACATGGTCTTCTTCAGTTCGAGATTTTGCGATCATATCATCCACGTAAACCTCTATTTCCTTATGCATCATGTCATGAAACAAGGTTACCATTGCTCTTTGATAGGTTGCCCCGGCATTCTTCAATCCAAATGGCATCACTTTATAGCAGAAAGTCCCCCATTGTGTGATGAACGTAGTTTTTTCCATATCTTCGGGAGCCATCTTGATTTGATTGTACCCTGAGAAACCATCCATGAAGGAGAAAAGAGAGTATTGAGCAGTGCTATCCACTAGGACATCAATATGAGGTAGAGGAAAATCATCTTTAGGACTAGCTTTATTTAAATCCCGATAATCAACGCACATTCGAACCTTTCCATCTTTCTTTGGAACTGGTACAATATTAGCCACCCATTGAGGATATTTTGCTACTGCTAAGAAACCAGCATCAAATTGCTTCTTGACCTCTTCTCTAATTTTAAGCGACATATCAGGTCTCATCCTTCTCAACTTCTGTTTAATTGGAGTGTATTCAGGCTTTAGTGGTAGCTTGTGTTCAACTATGTTAGTATCTAACCCGGGCATATCCTGATATGACCATGCAAAGACATCCACATAATCAATTAAAAGTTTAACCAACTTTTCTCGCTCACTTTCTTTCATAGACATACCAACTTTAACTTCTTTTTTATCATGCCCAGTCCCTAAATTGATCGCCTCAACAGGTTCTTGATAGGGTTGGATTATCTTAGCTTCCCGTTCAATTAAGCTTTCTAGTTCTGGGGGAAGCTCACAATCGTCTTCACAATCCTCATCGGCATGATTAATCAGACGTTCAAAGTTACAAGAAATGGTTCTAGCGCTGTTATTTTCAACATATTCATTTTCGACTCTGCATTGTTTAAAAGAAAAAAAGAAAAAAATATATATATGAATAAAGATTGCCAAAAGAAAGAGAAAAGAGAAAAAACAAAACCAGTTGGAGAATTCAAAAATGCATTTATTGATAATAAGTACGGAATTGAAATACATATGCCCTAATTAGTTATCCTTATAGCCTTGGGCAGAGCAAAAGGAGTTAAAAATACATAATTACTTTGAACATGAATTAACAAACACGGGAAACTCGATGATCTTCCAATTGTTGAGATTGGTGTTTGGAGGACAAGGGTACACTAGCTTGAGGGTATCATCATCACCATGATCCTCTTCCGCAACAGCCACCTGATCAGCATATATTATTCCGGCGCTTTGAAAATTTTGACGAATGTCACAAATAGGAATCTTCTGTGAATTCGGTATCCAGTTTTCTCGACGAGTCACCTTGTTTTCTCTTTTTTCCTTCGCAGCCTTTTCTTCATCAGCTTGAGTAGGTACATATCCCAACCCGTACCTATTGTTCTTTTCTGGTATTTCTATCAACTTCCCCAAATTGAGAAAAACTCCTCCTTCTAACATGGATTTGGTAGACTTCAATGATATGGTAGATTGTTTTGGTTCTTTTAAACGATATCCTTCACCCATGAAGACAACATTGGCAATTTCTAATGCTTGAAAGAAAGTCTCTATGGCTTCCTCCGTGTCTTCAATGTAGCCTGTAGAAGATAAATGACTTACTATCATATCTTCTTCCCCATATATTATTACCAGCTTATTGTTCACTGTAAACTTTAGCTTTTGATGGAGAGTGGATGTCACTGCTCCAGCAGCATGAATCCATGGTCTCCCTAAAAGACAACTGTACGCCGGTTTAATATCCATTACTTGGAAGGTTATCCCAAAGATGTGGGGTCCGATTTGAATTGGCAGGTCAATCTCACCAATCACTTGTCTTCTAGATCCATCAAACGCTTTCACCACCAAAGCACTAGGCTTCAAACAGGCTCCCTCAACAAATAGCTTTGACAGTGTTGATTTAGGCATGACATTTAATGATGAACCATTATCTACTAGCACTCGTGCAAGAATGTGATCGTGACACCTCATAGAGATGTGCAGTGCCTTATTATGCTCTGTCCCTTCAGCTGGTAATTCATTATCACTAAAACTCAGGCAACTACTAGCAGTGATGTTACCGACAACTCCATCAAACTGATCGACAGTGATATCGTGAGTAACATGGGCTTCGTTTAGAACTTTCATCAGTGCCCTTCTATGTGCTTCAGAATTCAATCTCACCAATAACTTGTCTTCTGGACCCGTCAAATGCTTTCACCACCATAGCACTCGGCTTCAAACAAGCCCCATCAACAAATAGTTTTGATAGTGTTGATTTTGGCATGACATTTAACGATGAACCATTATCAACTAGCACTCGCGCAAGAATATGATCATGACATTTCACAGAGATGTGTAGTGCTTTATTATGCTCCACCCCTTCAGCTGGTAATTCAACATCACTAAAACTCAACCCGTTACAGGCGGTGATATTACCGACAACTCCATCAAACTGGTCAACGGTGATATCATGAGTAACATGGGCCTCGTTTAAAACTTTCATCAGTGCCCTTCTATGTGCTTCAGAGTTTAATAACAAAGAAAGAACAGATATCTTAGAAGGGGTTTGATTTAGTTGATCTACCACCTTATACTCACTTTGCTTGATAAACTTCAAAAATTGATTAGCTTCTTCTTCAGGTATTGTCTTTTTGCAAGTTTCCGATCCTTTTATGGCATGATACACAACATCCTTCCCTTTTTCTCCACGACCTTCCTTTTTCCTAAGTTCTTCAGGAGTGTATACTCGACCACTTCGGGTCATCCCGCCAATCCCTGAAATATTGGTGATATCAGTACCTTGAGGCTTAAAGATATCACTTGATTGCTGATTTACTAAATGGGATGTGACTTCATAACTCCATGGAACCGCTTTGTTATTTTCATAAGGAAAAGAGGTTGGTGCTTGAACAATTATTGCATTTTTCCCACTATGAATTGGCTTAGGATTCTCTTTTCTATAGAGGATTTCCAATGGTCTTGGAAAAGATCTATTTTTTTCCATGCATGGCTCTATGGTCGATACATAACCATCTTTTGTGTACTGGTCCATCTCTTCTTCAATGAGGTTGACAGCGGTATCTCCGTGACCCAGCAAAGGATTATTCCTCATGTTGGGACCATCTTCCTTGAAGGTAAGCCATTTTGCATTGATCAATTCTTGCACTTTAGTTTTTAAGGCTTGACAATCTTCGACGGAATGCCCCACGGCTCCAGCATGGTATTCACATTTGGCGTTTGGATTATACCATTTCGGAAATGGTGGTTCTAGAGGTTTCATTGGTCTCAAGACTACCATTGAATTTTGGAGTAAGTGAGGCAACAACTGACTGTACGTGGCAGGAATTGGGTCAAAACGGGTTGTCCTTTTTTGATTGACATGTGGTCTGTAGTGATTTGAGATTGGATTTTGGTTCCATTGACTTTGTTGGGAAAATGCGGTAGGTGGTGGTTGATAAAAAGGTGGTCTTGAAGAGTGATATTGAGGGTATGAAGCATGTGTGGTTGCAGCCACATATGGATAAGGAATGTAAGGAGTTTGTGATATTGGGGGCTGGAAGTTTGGGGGTCGATAAGAATTGATGGGTGGAAAATAGAAGACTCTGGGGTTTACCATTACAGCATTAGCGTCCTCTTCTTTCTTTTTTGTGAATGTCGTTTGGGGTCTTTTTATGTCAGTTGCTGCACATACGATCTTGCCACTCCTCATCCCATTTTCTATCCTTTCTCCTATCATGACAAGGTCAGAAAAGTTTGATGACATGCTCCCAATCATCTTATCATAAAAAGGTGACTGGAGAGTATCCATAAACATATCAACCATTTCTTTTTCAGATAATGGAGGTTCTACTTGTGATGCCATTTCCCTCCACCGTTGCGCGTATTCTTTGAAAGCTTCATTGTCTTTTTTCAATGAATTTTGCAATTGCATCCTATCAGGGGCCATGTCGATGTTGTACCTGTATTGCCTCAAGAAGGCATCAGCCAAGTCTTTCCATGAACGAATACGACTTCGTTCAAGATGCATATACCAACTTGACGATGCCCCACTCAAACTATCTTGAAAGAAATGAATGAGAAGTTTATCGTTATGAGCATGAGAAGCCATTTTTCTGCAATACATAGTTAGATGATTTTTAGGACATGTGTTGCCTTTGTATTTTTCAAAGTCGGGAACTTTGAATTTTGGAGGGTTAGTCACATCAGGAACCAAACACATGTCGAAAGCTTCGAGACCATAAACATTATGCCCCTCAAGTGCTTTGATTCGCTCTTCTAAGACATGAAATTTTTCCTTTGAATGTGTATCATCCCCAATGTGACGTTGATGCCAATTTCCGTTAACATCAAAATGGGGCACTTGAGGTACACTATATGGAATATTTCCTGTGGGTATAACGTTTTGGGGTGGCATATATCCCATATGAGGAGGGATTTGTGATTGGTTTAAGTTTTGGGGATCAACAGCTGAATGGTTTTGGTTATTTTCTATGGGGTTGATGACTACAGGCGGAGTATAACCAGGCGGGAGACCATATATAGGAAATTGCATAGCTGCTGTGCGGAATTGTTGGTTAGTCGGGGTAAAACCTGGTGGGTGAGAAGGAGTAGTTTGGTGTTTTTCATTTACAATCGGATGATCCCCATCTGTATTCTCCTTCCTTGCCAAAACCTGTATAGCTTCCAGAATTCGATCAACTTTTTCTTTCAGTTGGTTGACATCCGCTCTTATCACCTCTTGGTTTTGCTCGAGTTCATCCATGATCTTGGAATTCGCACGCGTTCGATAAGGGTGTTGGGGAAACAACTTTGTTGATTTTTTTCTGCGATTTCTTTTATTTTTTTTTTAAAAAATAAATAAAAATAAAAATAATAAAAAAAATTAAAAATTAAAAATAAAATTGAAAATAAAAATTCTATGAGTATTAAAATATGAATGTGATGGAAATGAAATCAATTAGTGACTTATGATAGTTGGATATTGGGGAATCATACGCCTTAGGCAAGAACAAATTATTTGTGAAGAAAATATGAGGACTGGAAATCAAAATAGAAAATCATTCATTGATAAGAAAAAGAGTACATCATATTCAAATTAAAAACTACATTGACTATGGGATTTCAATCTTCTCTTCTAATAGGACAACCAATCTTTTCCTCCAATTCTTCTATCAAATTTTTGCAATATTCAACGAACTTGTAGACTTTGACTGGAGTATTCAACGGATGCATTACCGCATCAATCTCTCTTAGATGTGTTGGAATTTTTAAGACTGCTTGATTAGCTAGCATTGCCAATTTTGAAAAGCAGTCTTTCCAATGTCTTCCTTTATCTTCCAACTCTTTATAGACCTCTTGATTCTTTAATTGACCTAGCAACGTCATAAATCGATCCTCCCAATATATGGTTTCGTCCTTTAGGTCACTATAGATCTTTTCTTGGTAATCGATGTAATTCTTCAGCTCACTAGAATTCTCCATTTCTATTCTTAGTGCGTCTTGATGTTTTGAGAGTAATTCTTCAATTTCTTCATTGTGTTGCCTCTCGTTCCTTACTTGACTCTCATACTCGGCTACCATTTCTTTAATTTGTTTCTTTAAATCCTCAAACTCTTTTTTTATCTTCTTCTCAAAGCTTGCTGATTTTGACCACAACCGTTTCCACATATAGGCCTCTTCGATAGCTGCATTCTTTTCTTGCTTTCGTACATCTAACTCTTCATTTGCACCTCTCAAACAATCTTGTATGTCAAGTTTATTTTCTTTTTCAACTTTCAACCTCTTGTTACTTCTTTCAATAAACTGACTTTTACAAGTGTTTTCTGATCGTAAGTTCTCATTCTCTTGGGTGACTTTTTCTAACTTTGCTTGCAGCTTTTTTTTTCTCCTCTTCAGATTTTAGCAAAGATGCTTTGAACTCTTCTATCTCTTCATTTGCAACAAGAATAGGTTCAGGCATTTCTTGATCATTTGAGGGTGTACTGCAACATCGATGGGTCTACTATACCCGTATTGTGCAAAATAAAAGCTTCCAATGACTTATCATCTAGTTTTTTCAACATAGGGTAGCCAAGCTGTCTCAAAGCTACCGCCGTATTGTAATTAATACATCCTTTGGTTCCCATGAGAGGCACATTTGGAAAATCTCCGCATTGACATATTACTTCATCCACCCCTTGTTCTCTGTGATACCATGAAATTGTGTCTCCAGTAAGGCTAGCTATACTTTGAGCCCATTCACGATTATCTTTAATTCCAATATGATACCCTTTCTTGAACATATGAGACATAAACCAGATATACAGCACTAGAGCACAACACAAAATTGTTCCCCCTTTCTTCTCATGTCGCATATGTAGAGAGTAGTATACATCAGCAAGAATCGCGGGAACTGGATTTTGCTTATGTTTGTTAAAAGATAAGAAGACATTGATAGCAGCAAAATCAACAAAATTATCAAGGTTTGGGAATAAAACAATACCATAGATAATTAGAG
>NC_021162.2:57727429-57783625 GCF_000331145.2 Cicer arietinum | reverse complement strand
GTGTAGGGTGTAGAATAAGTATGATTCAATAACTTCATAACGATAATAAACATATAATAAATAATAAATAAATAAATAGATAAATAGATAAATAAATCAATAAATAAATACATGAATAAATAAATAAATAAATAAATAAATAAAAATGATCTACAAGCTTACGACAGGCAGGCAGGGACCACGGCGAGCAGTGACGACGACGAGCAGTGACGACGGAAAACGGCGACCACGGCGAGCAGCGACCCCGGAGAGCAAGCGACAGGACGAGCAATGACAACGGCGACGACCAGGATAACGTCAAGCGCAGGTTCAAGTTTTTAATCTTATTTCTATGTGTTTCATTCATCAATCTTTATTCTTACAAATGAAAAACTACATTTTTTTTAAAGCAAAATAATAGTTGTATGGTGAAGATAATAAAAAAGATTTATTGTAAAAAAAGTACCTTCGCGATTTCTATTTGTTGTTTGTTACTAGTATCTCTTATTTCTTCCTCTTCTATTTCTGTGTGTTTTTTTTATCAGTGGTCTTCCCTTTTTTTTCCTTTCTTTTTGAAATTTCATAAGGTGTTTTTATAGAGTTTTTTATATGTTTAGTTGTTTTCTCTATCTATTTCCTGTTTGATGTTTCATTTCCTTTGCTCATCATCTGCGTTTTTTCTACACCTCTGATGCATTCATGGTTTTGACTTATTTGTTTTGATATGTTTTGTTGCTGAGCTTTAATTTGTCCATTAGTTTATTTTTTAAACTCAAAATTTTGTCTTTTTGTTCTGCACAATGTGTACCAAGACTGATTTAAAAAAATTATGTTTTTATGTTTCTCAAAATAGTTACAGCAAAAGTCAATGACACTGCATCTGAAACAGAAAGGCAGCAACAAAACAGAGCCAACCACTGCATCAGAAACATAGAGGCAACAACAGCAACAAAACAGAGCCAAAGGCTTAATTTGAAAAAGTTTGACCTAATTTTTATTGTAATTTAATTTGGTTTTATTTTTGGTTGTAATTTGATTGTAATTTTAGAATTGTAATTGTAAACTGATTTGGTTTTGTAAATTGATGAGCCTAATTACTTTATTTCCCTTTTTAATATATGTTTCCTTTTTTATTTATCTTTAACCAAAATGGACAAAATTGGGGTACTACATGATGCATCTTTGCCTTTTGGTTCATGAGAAATAGAGATGGAAATATGTTAGGTTATACCGATAGGGGTTTATGACTTAACCTACGTCAGGTTCAAGCTACATTAGACTTTTTTTTAAACAGATAAGATTAATGCTTCTAAAAAAACCTATTTAGTTAAAAGGTCTGGATACAAGTCACATAATAAGCTTTTTCGACCGATCTATTTAAATAAATATAAATAATATTTTTGTACTACATTAACTATTATATTAAATTTTGATATTTTTGTTATATATTCAACTTCCAGTAATTTACGCATATTAACTTCATTTAGTTTTTGACATATTTAAATGTATTATTATAAAATATAATTTAAGTATCACTTATATAAAGTTATATTCTTCAAAATGTGATGTTAAATATCTAAATAAAACTTAATTTTACTGACATATTAACTCGTTAATCTATTTAAAGATATGTTTGATTAATTATTCAAAAAATATTAAAATGAAATAGGTTTTTAAGTAGGCTAACATACCATATCAAACTTCTATCAAGTTCAGACTCAAATCTAAAGAATAAGTCTACCACAGACCACGGACCAGACTTAAGTCTTGAATTTTTTTTGAAAGACCAAACTTAGGTCTAGCAAAGTGTAGCTCGGTCCAGCCTATTTTCATCTCTAATAAGAAAGTCTTGCGTAGTAATAAAGTTTAGACACAACATCTAAGTAACACACAAAAAAGAAATAAAGTAGAACAAATAATTAAATAATGTATATTTTTAAAATAATTGAATAATGTGTATTATTTTTATCTAAATAATTTTATATTTAGAATTGCGACCATATAAATATTTCTCTTCAGTTAATTGGTCATGCATAGTGATGATGTGATATTAACACTTATATTTATTTAATTTTATTTGATGAGTTGGCAAGTGTAGGATGGTAAGTTAGAATATTATCCTTATTGTAATTAAGGGTTCATTCTTGTATTATGACCAAAGATCTAATAAATAAATAAAAAACATCTTCTCTTTAACTCTAATTCTCTCTGAATGTATTTTCTCTTTGCATTCGATTCTATTCTAAATTGTTAGAGTTCATACGCTTGAGAACTGAGTTTTACTGAATTCATCCCTAAATTCCAAATTATCATGTTTCAATTGGTATTCGAGCCACATATTTTTACATGTTTTAAGAAACTATGAACCAAAATCCAACTAAGATTTAGTTGACTTAGATTGTGATATGTGTTATTAGTATTTTGAATTGTATATACTTAATCGTATAGTGTTTTTGAAATATTAAAAGGTATTCATATATAATTTTTTATGTTGTCAACCGGTTATAATTATTTAATAATTAAAATTTTAATTTCTTTTCTCAAAAAAATATTTAGTTTTATTCATAACTATTTTTAAAACCACATTTATATGATTGGAATTTATCAAAAACTTTTGTATTAAGATTGAATGAAAATTTATCTCGTAATTAAAACGAACATATAGTTTTTAAGAAGAAATAATGTGTTAATTTACTTTGGACATAATAATGAGGTCTCGTGACATAATGACAACACAAAAAAAGACAGAATAATGTTGATACGGACACTTACAATTACTATTTTGGTCAAATGTAATGTAATTAATTGCTTATATTTCTTCACACTTCGCACGTGAGAGTGGAAAAATGCTTAAGCATGTATAGTATGGAATTTTAAATCATTTCATCCACCAATCCCTCTGAAATTTAAATTATATATAGATCCATAGCGTGTTCTTTGGACTAAAGTGAATGTTGTAATAAAGTCTTTTTACGATAAATAAAAAATAACAATGTCAAAAAAAAAAATCAAGTTTTATTGTTTTCGAACAGGAGTCAAGACGAATATAAAACATTTATATGGAACAATTTATACTAAATCTACATGTATAACTAATACGTCGTATATTCATTGTTTTATTGAGAAATAAAAAAACAATCGTGTTTTTAAGTTAAATTTTAGGAAGATTAAATGTCATTAGCCAAGGTAAAAATTTGATTCACTAAAAATTCGATCACTATGCTTAGCCAAAAATTATAGTGTTATCGTGATTTCATCAAACTTGTTGTAATATCAATTATTTTAAGGGTGATACTAACAAATACTATAATAAAGTTATAGGTAATAGAATAAAATTTTACTAACTTGCAAATAATTGGTAAGAATCAATTCTTAAATAAATATATAAAAATAAATTGAATAAATCAAATGCATAAGGGACACCAAAAATTTAACATTGAAAACTTCTCAAAGTAAAATAAAAAGCACAATTAGTACAAATCAAAGAAATAGTTCTATGATTATCAAATAAGAATATTATTAGATATTGACCTCCTTTTTAAGTAGAGAAAAGTTCAAATATTTTAATTTATTACGTATCTTATTTATTTGAGTGGAGATAGTCATATTAAGGTTAAAAAAAGAGTATTTTGAAAGGAAAAACAGTAAAGAAAAAAAAAGAGAGAAAAAAGTCATTTTCAGTTTCTCATAATTTGTCACCATAAAATTACGACTAATGATTTTTGTACTGTTGGATCAAACTAAGTTTCGGACATAAGGTTTGCAAGACGTAGTTCTTCGTTTTTAATGGTTTAATTGGCAAAGTTGCTTTGGGTAGTTTTCATTGTTTGTTCTTATTTGTAAATTTTTGTGCTTTGTTGTTTTGTCTTATTGTTGACACGATTTGTGCTCCAGTATAATAAAATGATGGTACAAGTAAGAACATATACTTACAAATAAGAACAAGAGAATAAGAACAAAAGACAACACAAACGTACCAACAATAGACATATACTTACAAATAAGAACAAGAGAATAAAAAATAGCAAAATCGCATCTACTAAGATATCACAGTTACATATGCTTGAGTCTTTTCACTAATTGAACTATTGAAAATAAAGAATTACGTGTTTTATTTTGAACTTGTTTTCAAAAAATTAGCCTAATTCAATGATGAACGAATCTTCGGCCACAGTTATATATAGTGGTAGGTAAGTGAGAAAATGAGAATATATTTTCCTCTCTTCTCTTTTTTATTGTTGTTCTCATCTCCAAAATATTATCTTCTAGCAAACTTTATTTGACTTTCTCCATGAAGGAAGAGAGTCAAAATATCCGACATGTTTTTGTAGTTATAAAAATTAATTTGAATTAATTCATTTTATAAAACTAATTTTGATTAAAAGTAAGTAAATATAAAATGATTTATGTTTCAATAGATTTATATAAAAGTCAATTGAATAACAATTTTGAGATTAAATGTTAATTGTACATGTTAAATATCTAAATTATAGGTTCAAGTCAAATATAATTCTTGACTCAAAATATTTGAAAATGTCAAAAACAATTTACACTTCTAAAATTAATTTTAATTTTTCTTTTTACCTTTCAGATCGTAAGAGAAAGGACTTGGTAATCTAAAAATCGACCGTGAGATAAATAAAATTTGATCAAAAATTATTTTTGTTAAGATTTGAAACTAAATTATTCAAACAATTTATTACTACTTTATTCTGATTACTTTTAATTTTAATCATTTTAAAAATAAAACTAAATTAAATTGTTATAACTCTAATATTATTATCACAACATATAAATGAAATTATATCAATGTTTTAGAATTTTGAATATAGATATAAAATTCACTTGTATGAATTTTAGTCTAATATAATGATTACCAACCCCAATCACCCAACAAACTTCAATATATTATTAGAAGTATCAAAATTGATTTTGTATCTTGGTGAAGTCATTTTAATAAAGAGAACTTTTTGAAAAAATATCTATCCATGATAGTTACAGAGTCATCTTACATTGGTTAATTACACATCCCTTTAGAAATTCATTTCATATACAGTAGTGCCTACAAATATTATGATTTTGACAACGACAATATAATATAATATTATCATTGAATCATAATAAAACAATTATAGTGAAAACTTTTGAATATTAATCTGTTCTCCTTTTATGGTAACAAATTAACACGTAGCCATATACATGACACGTTTAGTAAGCTCTCGAACTGGAATCTTGACATGTATATTCTTCACTTGACATTATAATAAAGTAAATTAATTAGGTAGCTAATAAAATAAAATTCATTACATACATACAAAAAGCATAGGCGTTAACTACAAAGAAATGCAATACATAATATAAGTTTGATTAATTAATTGTGTGAAAAACAGAAGCAATATGGTGGTGATTTTGAAGATATTTGCTTTATTAGTAGTAATCATCCCTAATGCTTATAGTTTAAGCAGAGATGATTTCCCTTCTGATTTTGTGTTTGGTGCTTCAACCTCTGCTTATCAGGTTTCTTCTTCTTTTTTTTTTTCTTTTCAATTCTTAATAATAATGTTCTGCTCTTATAAATTATGTTGCAATTTATGACTATTGTATATTAATAAATCATTTTTTAATGATAATTATTAATCATTTTATGATATTAGTCTTTTGATTCTCTTTCTGATTATGTAAGTAACAATATGTTTAGGAAGCCTATAACATATTAGAGCATTTTTTATGACAAGAGTCAGAGTATGTTTGTCTCATAATATTATATGTAAAAAAAAGAAATCATTTATGTACCTCTGTTTTTTTGCTTTTAGAAATAATCAGAATCTAGAAAGAAATGAAAATCTGATCATGAAGGTGAGAAACTATTTTTGGTAGTTTCTGATGAATAATCAGTATGGTCACTAAGAAAGAATATAAGTTTTTATTTATTTATTTATTTTTTGGTACAAAGAATGTCAGTTATTTAATTGTGAAGAAACACTAATAAATTTTTGTTTTTAAATAAAAATCTTCAAAAAATATTTCTAAAAATGATTTTTTTTTCTATCTGAAACAAATGAACTCATAGTCTTTATCATCCAATGATATATTATTAGAATTAAAATTTTAAAACAATCTTGGTTACATTTTAGTTTTTTTTTAAGGTTTTGTCCTACATACTATGTATCTATTAGAATTTGGGTATTGTGAAAGGTTGAAGGTGCAGCAAATATAGATGGCAGGAAGCCAAGCATTTGGGATACCTTCTCCCATGGTGGAAATGGTATTATCCTATACTCACATATATAATGTACTTCATTTTTTATGTAAGTTTTTTTTAATACTACTGTTGTATTCAAACAAAAATTGAATAGGTAAATTATATTTTCAGGGAATAGGTACCAAGGTAATGGAGATATTGCATGTGACCAATATCACAAATATAAGGTCTGTGAGCATATTGTGTATATATATATATATATATATTAAAAACAACAACAAAAAAGTGCTTTAATTTTTTGTAGGAAGATGTGGAACTCATGGCCAACATGGGTTTAGAGGCTTATAGATTTTCAATATCATGGTCAAGACTTATTCCAGGTTAGATCACTAATATGTTGTTTAAGAGATTCTTTAACCAATGTCTAATTAATTAATATAATAATGTCAAAAGTTATTTGTACTACAGGGCTGGCCCGCCGGGCTTTAGGTTCAAAATTTTGGATCCAAAAAAGGCTTAAAGAACTTCAATTTAGTTATGAATATATATTATGTTATATTAGTTATAGATGTTCATCTAGTTCAGTTGTTTAAGATAAAAATCTCATGTTCGTCTAGACTCATCTTCGAACTTAGATGCTGCAAAACTTGATTCTTTTTTTATTTTTTATATATAAGTCTTGTGTTATTTCTTTTTTATTTAAAAAGATTTCACTACAACATTTGTTTTAGGCTTATAAACATGTTGGACTGGTTTAAGTGCATAAATTTCTAACTTAATTTGAATATAGTTGCTTACATTAAATTATGATGTTCATGATTATTGTTCTGATAATCTTGTTCTAATGTATTACACCAGATGGAAAAGGATCAATCAATACCAAAGGACTACAATATTACAACAACCTTATAAATGAACTGATAAGCCATGGTTCTTGTGATGACTACGTTTTCCTTTTAGATTTTGATTAGTACTTAAGAAGGTTCTTTCAATGCTAATGTATTTTGATTTTTGTTCATGTTTACAATTCTTGTAGGAATCCAACCACACGTTACATTACACCATTGGGATCTACCACAAAAACTTGAGGATGAATATGGAGGATGGGTTAATCGAAGCGTTGTGTAAGCTTCTGATACTTCAAGTCTCTACTCGCATTCCCATCTTGTCCTAAATTACAATGATGCAAAATACACTTGACACAAATGTCCTATTTGGATAAATAGTATATTTAAATGCTTAAAACGTACCTTATAACATACATTTACCATATAAGTGTTTATGTATAAACTATAATTGTCTATTTCTACAAAAAAAAAAAAATAAAGTCAAATTGTTTTCATATAAGGTATAAGATGTCATAGAGATCTTATAGAAATCAGTTGAAAATAGCTTATGGACATATCATAAGTTGTTTTCATAATATTTCCTAAATAGTATCACAAGTGTTTATGTATCATAAGTTGTTTCCATAAACTCTCTTAAAGAGTCTCACAAGTACTTATGTCAACAATCTTACAAGTACTTATGTTAGTAGATAAATTCAAATAAATCATAAGCTCTATTTATATGCTTGTAGAAAGGATTTCACTGCATATGCTGATGTATGCTTCAAAGAATTTGGTGATAGAGTTATGTATTGGACCACAGTGAATGAGGCTAATGTGTATTCAATTTTTGGCTATGATGCTGGAAGCTTACCACCTCAGAGGTGTTCTCCTTCCTTTGAAGCTAACTGCACAAGGGGAAATTCCTCAACTGAGCCATATTTGGTAGCTCATCATATTTTATTAGCACATGCTTCAGCTGCAAGATTGTATAGGAAGAACTATAAGGTAAAATTTATCTAGAATATGCACCACAACTTGTAATGCATTAGTCCTTCTGTGGCTATTTTTTTTCATTTTACGTATCATTTATTTACAATTTTATCTTTCTTATTTTTTCAATTAAATAACTGAACTTTTATAAAATATCTAAACCTATAAATAAAATCACACCAAATTTTGGTATAACATTATTTCCTTTCAATTTTACACTTCGTTTATAAGTTTAGATATATAATTACCAAAATTCTGTAAAGTTTTATAACTTCTATTATTTTTATCGAGAAAATCAAACATTTTTTTCCCTTTAAGTGCAGGGCACCCAACATGGCTTTGTTGGGTTTAATCTCCTTGCTTTTGGTTTTGCTCCACTGAAAAATAATAGTGAAGATATAATTGCCACTAAAAGGGCCCAAGAATTCATCATGGGGTGGTAAGTAAGTAACAAGTTGATCATGATATCTCTGTATGTTGGCATTACCAAACTTTGTATTCTAAGATTGCAAAGAACTCTTCAATGTAGAAAATAAATAAAAACTCTTAAACTCACAAATTTTATATATCTAATAAGTTTCTTAAAACAAGAGTTCTCATGGTTCTAAATTGCGGTTGTGATTGCAGGTTTCTAAAACCATTAACATATGGTGATTACCCTGATATAATGAAAAAGAATGCTGGTTCAAGGCTTCCTTACTTCACCAAAAAGGAATCAAATCTTGTTAAAGGCTCAATTGACTTCTTAGGGATAAACTTTTACTACTCATTTTATGTCAAGAACAAAAGTCCTAGCATCATGCACAAGGAGAATAGAGATTACATGGAAGATATGAATGTGGAAACTATACGTATGACTTAACTTTTCTCCCTTACTTTTTTCAATTGCATAACCAATTCTATAGGGTGTCACAAATTATGGCTTGATGTCTTTCTTATTCCTCTCTTTAAATAATGGTTACAACATCTCCGAGTAATTACCCTATTAATTACAATTTAAGAGAAACAAACCAATTCTTAATTTGTCTCATCTAATCTAGGAAAGTAGATAAATACAATTAACTAGGGATATTATTTCTATATTCACACCCCTTCAAATTGATGCGGATCAATGAGCATTAGTATGCTAACAAGAAACTGATGACGTGGGCGAGGAATAATTTTAGTAAGAATGTATGCGACCTGCAACTGAGTACTAACATGTGGAAGTGATATAAGCCTGTCATCGTAGGCGTCACGAATAAAATGACAAACTACTTCAATATGCTTGGTGTGCTCATGAAAGATGAGATTTGCAACAATCTGAATGGCTCTTGTATTGTCGGCATAAAGAGAGGTTGGTTCTGTTTGAGGAAATCCAAGTTCAGTCAAAAGACCATGAAGTCATATTACTTCAGAACAAGCAGCAGACATGGAGCGATATTATGATTCAGTAAAAGATTTAGAGACTCTTGCATGCTTTTTACTTTTCCATGAGATTAGCGAAGAGCCAATAAACAGGCACCAATCAGTGATAGATCATCGAGTGTCGAGACACTCAGCCCAATTAACATCACTATAAGCAATCAATTGAATAGATATCCTCATGGGAAAGAATAATCCACGATGAGAGGTTCCTTTCAAGTAACGTATTATACGTCAAACCGCTGCAAAGTGAAGATGGCAAGGAGAATCCATGAATTGACTAACTTGCTGAACAACAAAGGATATGTCAGGGTGTATAATAGTCAAGTAATTAAGGCTACCTACAAGTTGTCGATACAATAAGTGATCGGGTAAAAAATTATCATCATCACAATGGTATTTAACATTAACCTGGAGAGGAGTGTCCACCAAATTAGCTGATTGGAGACTAGCCATAGAAATCAAATATTTGTCATACTTGTGTTGATGGGGGAAGATTCCCTTGGACGTAAAATGAACCTCAAGACCAAGAAAATAATGCAAGTTACCAAGATCTTTCATGTGAAATGAGGCCAGTAATTGTTGCTTAAGTTGTTGAATAGAAGCATGATCAAAACTAGTAATAATCATATCATCAACATACAAAAAAAAGGAGAACAATACCTGCAGATGTGCGATGAATAAACTAGGAGGAGTCCTATTGACTCTAAGTAAAGGAAAACCTACGTAGAGTAGAACAAAATTTCTCATACCATGCTTTGAGAGCTTGTTTCAAACCATATAATAAGCTTTTGAGCTTGCACACACCCTTAGAAGATGAAAATAGACCGGAAGGATGAGTCATATAGATATCTTCAATTAGATTGCCATGAAGAAATGCAGTCTTGACATCCATTTGATGAAGAGATCAACCATTAGAAGCCGCTATAGAGAGCACAATTCGAACAATTGTCATTTTGACCACATGTGCAAATGTCTCATCATAATCAATTTCATATTCTTGTTTGTTTCCTAAGGCAATCAAGTCTTGTAACGGTTGAGGGACCCATTAGAATTTAGTTTCACATAATACACTCATTTGCAGCTTATGAGTTTGATATCAAGAGGACAAGAGACAATATTTCATGTGGAATTCTATTAAAGGGTCTAAAGTTTCTCATTTTTATCCAGCACACATATTTAACAACGAGTGAGTAAAAAGTAGGAATATATGTGCTAGAAAGAGAGGCAATAATAGAAGTATGTGAGGAATCATACTTGTCTGGAAACTGGTAAAGGATCAAGTGGTAGATTAGCGTATTTGCATATGCTTGCTAACATATAAATTGTTTGGTTTAAAACATTATATAGATTGAGGCATAATAGTAAAGTCGCAACGAATAGCAATATCATTCATAGTACGAGTAAGATAAGGAAACATAAATTGATTATAAAAAAAATGTCACATTCTTAAAAATTCTTAAAAATGAGAAAGTGGTGGTTGGAAACATGATAACACAAAGAGCAACCGACAATCATGAAGCTTCGAAACCCACAGAAGTCGAAAACAGAAAGTCACGAAGGATTACCAAGAAGTCACGTGTAGCTTGATGCCTTTTTGCTACTTATGCTATTAATTACAATTTAAAGGAAACAAATCAATTCTAAATTTGTCTAATCTATTCTAGGAAAACAGATAGATACAACTAACTAGAGATATTATTTCCTAATTTACATAGGAAGCTTAATTTAACAAGCCACTAATTATACATAAATTTTTGTTGGACTCATTTTCTTGTTCACCAAGTTGGATTCATTTTCTTGTTACATTAGGGTTTTTATATATAAATATATTTTCTATTTTTATTTTCTAAAATTGATTTTGTGGTAGTTTTATTAAACAAAAGAGACAAAAAAACTGTAAAGTGAATAATTATTTGCATCTCAAGTTAAATGAACCTTTGAGATGATACATTTATAAAAATAATTGTTCACTTACTGAGTCTTTTGTTTTCTTTATTAGATAATTAAACTACCACATCAATTTTTAAAAATAAAAATATTTTTATAAAGTAAACGAGTCCTTGTTTTCTACAGTAGTGACTTTCCAGATACCGTGTTCCAATATATGCAACTTTTGTTCTATTTTATGAGTCTTAGAATTTGTGGGTTTTTAATTATTTTATCAATTTTTCTCATTCTTTTAGGGAAACATTTCCAATTTTGACAATCAATGTCTTTTATCACACAAACATAAGTATTAATGTAGAAATTTTAGTTGTTCTTGATACTCACCTACTTTCATTTTTTTTTTCCTCTATAATCCATGTCACATAATGTTAACATTAACACATATGTCTTTTTGGTTGTAGAAATTACACCAAATGATACATTAACGTATGAGGTAACATCAAGTTGTTCCTCTATTCATTTATTTAATTCTATATATCTTTTTAAGCAAGAAGTTTCAATATTGTCCACTAATCAAGTTGATTGGTTTAGGTTCCGATTACAACATGGAGTTTGAAAGGTGTGCTAGACTGGGTGAAGAACAAATATGGAAATTTTCCAATTTACATACATGAAAATGGTACGAAAATTTTTTAACCGACTTAAAATGGGTAAATTTGTACTAGTGTGTATTTTATCAACAAATACAACTTTCCTATTATCTATTGTATGGTAAGTTTCCATGTTTTGCAGGCCAACAAACACTTCGTAATTCATCATTGGATGATTGGCATAGGGTGAAATACTTGTATGAATACATTGGAAGCATGTCAATTGCACTAAGGTACTTCTAATTTGATTTTCAAATATAATAAAATGTTATATCTCCACTTTATTTAAAACATTTAGGCAAAAATACATCTAGTCTTTTAAATTTATCTCAATTTCCGTTTAGGTCATTTAAGTTTACTTTTTCTTAATTTGGTCTTTAACGTTACATTTTGTTTGTATTATTAACTTTTAAGATATATTAAATTATATATAGTCTTTAATATTTGACAATTTTAACGGATTAGTGTCATTAAATGTTAAAATTCAAACTAAACATCGTAGTGACTTGACTATCCAAGTGGACAAAGTTAATAACATTAATTATGTGAATAGACTTTTATTATTAAATTTTTAATTTATACATGTGTCTAAATGATTATAAAGAAAATCAATAAATGTAAACTATTCATAAGGTTTGATGAATGGTTTTTGAAATATCAGTATGAGAGACATATTGTTTGTTGTAATATTTGATAGAATTTCTAATGATTAAATGTTTTCAATTGCACTAATCGTTGTTGAAAGTGAGACAAATTATTAACGGAGCAAACAAAATATAACTTAAAAGATAAAATCGAAAAAAAATATATAACTTAAATGACCTAAGTGGTAATTTAACTAAACTTAAAGGACTATTAAGTGTATTTTTTGCCAAATATTTATCAAGTGTATCATGAATACTAATTGAATTTTTTTCTCCTTTATTCTTGACACATTGAAAGGAGTGGATCAAATGTAAAAGGCTATTTTGTATGGTCCTTGTTGGATGCATTCGAATTATTGGGTGGATATGAACTAAGTTATGGCCTATATTACATAGATATGAATGATCCAAGTTTGAAGAGACAGCCTAAACTCTCTGCTAAATGGTACTCAAATTTTCTTAAGAGAAAACCTATGGACCCAAAGATTGCCATTGCAATTCAGAAGAATGCACTTTTGCCTTCGCACACATCATTACTACATGATGCCAAGTAATCTCTAGTTTGGGATTAGAATTTTCTGCTTTGTGCTATCATGTGAATGAATAAAAGAACATACTTTATGATGTCAAATAGAAAACATAGTAGATTTTTATGTCAATGTGATGTACATGTCTAATAAGATAGTAGATGGTGAAGATGCTTAGCTTTATTTTGCATGTGCTTAAACTCTATAATGTTTAGTTTGATTCCAGTGAAATTTCTCACATTCTAAGTGTGTATATAAACCCATAAGTTCTATATTATTAATTGTTTGGTTCAATGGAGTGGAGGAGAGAAATTTTAATGGAGGAGAGGAAGGAAGGAAATATGATGAATACATTGCATGATGTTTCACTCTATTCCATACTCTTTTCAGAAATCTAAACAATAAAACATTAATTTATTCTATTTCATTTTATTTCATTTCATAGCATAGATCCAAATATAGCTTTAATTACATAACATCTTTGTCAATAGAAAACTCCTCAAAATTTTAAGTGTGGTCATATGACTCGTTGATTCTTTTTTAAGTTAGTCTGTCAAATATACAACATCATCATCAAATTTGTATTTTTCTATCACTATTTTGTTTTATTTAACAAATTTGGAATATTATATTATGTATTTTTAAATATTTAATTTAATATTGTAAAGAAGTTTAATTTGATTAAAAATGATTAAACGACCGATATTATTTAATGAAAGGTAAATAAAGTTTCAGCATAAATTATCTTATCATTGTGAATGAACTCAAATATTACTAGCATTTGTCACTTCAGACAGTGCATTAACTATTTGCACCCAACCTTGATAATGAGGACGTAAATGAACTATTATTAAGGATGTAATGTCTTAAGGATATAATAAAGTTGTAAATGAACTATTATTAAAAATGTAATGTTATTACTGAAAAATGAACTCTTATTATCACCACAATCATCACTATTTATTATGATTTAATTTCCACAGTTTTAAAATAAAATTTAGATGCGAATGAAAATTGACATAAATGTTTAAAATTTTTAGTTTTACTATGTAATCATAATTTGAATTTAATTTATAAATATAAAGAACTTTTACATTATCAAAATATTAATAGTTGGTTATAAAATATTGAAAGTAAAACTTACTTTTAAAATTCATTTAAAGTCTCTTAACTAATCAACTGAATTATTTAAACTGAGATATGAATTAACGTAATATAGAAATGTATCTTCTATAATTAATAAAATAAATTAAATTCAACATCTACAATTATTCTAATAAATTAAGTTATTAGAATTTGAGGGTACACATGTAATCTAGTACCAAAAAATGGTGTTCAGTTGTTGAAGAGGAGGAACAGATCGTTACCTATGACTACGACTTTCTCATCAATGCAAACACCCAAATAAAAAAATTGAGTTTTGATGTTATCATCGTGTTCAATTATTAAAGGGTTGTCTTGTTTTTGTTGAATCATTTCTTAATGGACATTGAATCTCCTTCGGGTTCTGCTGAAAGATTCAAGCTTTATGATGAGCTTGAATTACAAGAGTTTCAAGACAAGTTTGTGATCAAATCCCATGAATCTCCCAATCAAGGCTTTTGGATTAGCCGTGTTGATGGAAACATCAATCCAATTGATGGTAATTTTCTTTTTTATTTATTTATTGTTTAATTTTAGTTTCTTCATTTTTACATCATTGGTGCCAAAGAAGATGTTTGTTGACCATTTTATTGGAATCATTTATTTTTGTATTAATCTTTTGCAGATGACACAATCTCAGAAACTCCATCAATGACATCTACGATTTATGGTGTGGTGGGAACAATAAGATTGGTTGTAGGTAGATATGCTCATATTTTTTTATTGAGTTTCTTTTATATTTACTTGCATATGCATTTTTTTTCTTCATATTATCTTATTCATCTCTTTGCATTTAAACATGTTGTATTATTGGCTGTTAATTAGAACCTAATCTCGTCCTGTTTGTTCATTTGGGATGTTTGTTGGTTATGGAAAAAACAAACATAGTCTTCTTTGTACATACTACATAGTCATGTACTTCTTTTGGTACTTAATGGTATTGATTAATCTTGCAATTGTTCTTCTTTCATTTTCCTGTTAAGGAAAGTTTTCTTCTCAAGTAGATTATGTTGAATCATTTGGTTTAGCAGAAAGAAGTTAAGCTAGCTATAAGAATTTAGATGAACGACAAAAAAATTCTTTATTTTCCCAAGTAACCACTTAGTCTAACGACATAACTTTGTTTATACTAATTAAGGTTTAATCATGCTCTCTTGGGGCAGGAACTTATGCCATCGTAATTACTTCTCGGAAGGAAGTTGGAAGTTTCCTTGGTTTTCCGGTATATCGCTTGACATCTATGAGAGTACTTGCATGTAATGAGGCTTTGAGGTTTTCAACTTCTCAAGAAGTAAGAGGTTATGGAATTAGAAGTTAATGAGGGATCAATTAAGTGTTATACATGCGATTCATACTCATACTAAATTCACCCTTTTGGTTTTATCTTTTTGTAGAAAAAGGACGAGGCGTATTTCTTGACATTGTTGAAAATAGTGGAGTCAATGCCAGGCTTATACTATTCTTATGAAATTGATATTACATTAAAGTGAGTGTCACGGTCCTTAAATTTTCTGGTTTATTATTATCTTAGTCCCTTAATAGTCATATTATTGCAAGATTGATGTTCATAAGATGTAATTCATGTTATCCTCCAGCTTGCAGAGAAGAAGCAAGTTAGTAGAAGGGTGGATGAGTAAGCCACTATGGAAGCAGGTTAGTTGACATAATGCTTGATCTTCTGGGAATAATCGAGAGCAAAGCATTCTGCCACCAACGTTCTTTTCGTACATAATTGAGTAGTTTTGTAGTTATAGCAAAAATTTATGACATATTATTTCTCCTTCACATACTACTTCATTTTGGTCCATTATATTATACTATAAAGTGTTGTCGATCGTGGATTGCAGAAAATAGCAATTTGTTCAAATTCCGCTATGTTGCAGTTTTATAGTGTCGTTTAGCCACTATGTAAAAATACTTTGTACTAAATAGTATATCAAGAAAAAAAATGTGATTTATTCAAATTCCTCTACACTATATTGCCACTATAGCCGCTATTTGACAACATTGATACTGTACTGCTTAGTTCTGCCATGATGTCACTGCAATGTGTCACAATAATTTCCTTTCAAACCACTTCTCTTATGCTTTTAATTCTAGAATAGGAAAGATCAAAGAAAAGCCTCTTAAACCTGTTGACATCATTTGATGCAATCAGAAGAAGAAAAGAAGTTGCTGAAAATTTTAGGTGCCTTTTTTCCATTTATATGTCAGGCTGACCCGCGATACGTCTGGAACAAACATCTTATGGAGGAGCTTATTGAGTTTAAGGTCAGATACTTTTCCAGCATTTGCTGTTTGCTTTAGTAAAAGTTCCATTAATATCATTAAAAGAGCAAGTCTTCTCAAAGTTTTAATGAACTTCATCTTGTCTTTCTTTAGTATTTGATCAATGGTCTTTCTTTAGTATAGGATAATAAATTTGTCCTCTTAACACCTATCTTTTTTATTGCAGCTTGACAGATTCATCTTGCCTCTCGTACAAGGGAATATCCTGAAATTTAAACTACTTATTCTCCCTCGTCCCCTTTTTGTATGAATGTTTTTGTGTGTGCATATACTCTCTGCATAATGTCGGTACAAGAAAAGTGATGAAATTGAAGTATGCATTCACTTAAATAAGTCTGTTATGTTCTCCCTTAACCGGGGCTTAAGCTTCCAAACAGATGAGCTGAAGCTAAAAGACTCGTGTGCTAAACTCACATTAATTTCAAGGAGATGTACACGGCGTCTAGGTATGGTGTCCAATGACGCTTCTTTCATGTAGTGGTCATTCAATAAATTTGCAATAGCTCATTATAGTATTGCAATATGGTGAAATAGGAACAAGAATGTGGAGAAGAGGAGCCAACTTTGAAGGTGACACTGCCAATTTCATTGAAACTGAACAGTTGCTTGAAATTGAAGACTTCAGGTTCTCATTTTTGCAGGTATTATTTTACATTAATGAGTATGTACTTCCAATATTTCCTTTTGATAGTTTTTCCTTACAGTTGGTTATGTTTTCATGCTAGTATGTTGTGTTATGGGAATTTGTACTGTTTTTAGTACTTTAATTTTCTGGTGTTTCAAATATAGATTTTAAAAATTGTTCAGTTGGTGAAGTCATACCCATATATGGATGGATGGTTCATCTCATAAGAAGAAAAACGTAATGCCGTGATGTGCAGAATAGATAGCTTGACTTTTGTTTTTATTTTCTGTAAAATACTCCTTTCATTTCAAATATAAGCAACAAAAAAGTCATATTTTATGGTCTAAATTATAAGCGAAACTTAACTAACTCTACCATATATAATTTTATCATTCATAAAATATCCTTTAATTTAATTAGATTTTATTATTGTGGAACAAGTTCTATGAGGGACAATTTAGAAAATGCAATTACTTTTTTTGTTACTTTGACTACTTTTCTTAAAGAATGTGAAGTAATCTTTTATTTGCATATATATGAAACCCGAAGGAGTATTAGTTTTGTGTATTTGGAGAATGTTTTTAAATTTTCTAGTTTTAATTCGAAGTTAAGTGCTCCTTACTTCTTCTAGATATCGCAATCCAATGAATTTAATATCAATCAATAGCTGTAATTTAAAGCTGTTTTTAGACCCTTGTAAATTAAGTTAAAGAAAAAGAAAGTCAATGTATATTTTATAACTTATACTCCCTCCGTCTCATTTTAATTGTCTTATTTGAGTTGTGTGTGGTTCTTAAGAAAACGATTAGTTTGGTTGATTTCAATGATAAAATAAATTTCATTTACTTAAATACCCTTAGTAATTGCAGTTAGTTGAGAAGTTTGATGAATTGAGATTCAATAAATTATGGTATATTAATGGAAAAAAGTAATTAATGTTGTATTGGTATTGTAAAATGACAAATAATTTGAGACAAAGAAAAATGGCAAATGAGACGGAGGGAGTGTTACAATATCGATTGTTCACCACCCTGTTTGTGATTTGTACTCTAATTAATTGTTTTGCAGGTTAGAGGTTCAATTCCACTTTTGTGGGAGCAGATTGTTGATCTAAGCTACAAACCAAGCCTTAGAGTTATTAGTCATGAGCAAACAGTACACTTCTATTTCTCAAATCTTCTTGTAATTAAATGGGTTTGACATAATTTATATTTATACATGTTTCTTATTGCTTTCTTCCCCTTCTACTACGTCTGCTTCAGCCAATTATTGTGGAGCGTCATTTCCATGATCTCTCACAAAGATATGGAGAGATATTAGCAGTTGATTTAACTGACAAAGTAAGGCTTCTACTATACATTCTCTTTCAACGCAGATCTGAATCTCTCCCAAATTTATTTTTCAGATTTATAGCAAGTCCAAAGACATGTAGCATCTCCTTGATGTTTTCTGGGAGACAAGGATATTCATGATTAAGTCAAACTGATTTTAGTTTCTGTTTGGCCTCAAACAGCTCGATGCTTTAGGGGATTTTTGCATGATATCATATTCAAATATTTTTCTTTCGCACAAAATGTTAGTGTGGAATTTGAGGCCGTGGATTGATTAGCATGTCCTTTTGGATATAAAATCATGTTAATTTACCACTTAGTCAATCTCTACAGCGAATTTTCGCTTTCAAGTTTCAAGTGTTTGTTAATTGTGTGTACTATTTTGAGCAATTTCTTCTTAATTTTACTTTTGAAGCACGGTGTAGAAGGTCAACTAAGTGCAGCATATGCTGCCGAAATGCAAAATCAGCAAAGTGTGAGGTGAGAATTTAGACTTCTTTTTTCCTCATACTCTTTTATTACAACCTTGTGTTTGGGAATGTGCTTTGGTTATGGTATATTTTAAACTGTAGCAGTGTTTGTTATGATTACTTTGTTTCAGTTTTTTCTTTGATACCTTTCTTGTTTTATGACTCGCGGATTATGGCAGATATGTGCCGTTTGATTTCCATCTCCACTGCGGGAGCTCAAATTTTGATAATTTGAAAATCCTCTACGATCAAATTTCAGAGGATTTTGAAAAACAAAGGTAACGAAATAAAAAAATTCAAGTATGTATTTACAAATATAATAGCTAGTTGCCACAATCCCGATATGCTGGCAATCTATAATTCAGATTTTTAATCATTACTGTTTCAGCTGAGCAGATACTTCTTGATAGATAGTAAAGGAGATATACTAGAGGAGCAGAAAGGAATTATCAGATCAAACTGCATCGATTCCCTTGATCGAACAAATGTTACTCAGGTTCGCCAACAAATGATAATTTGATTTGTAGTTTCTTAATCATTGTCTGATTGTCCTTACACAACTACTTATTTTGATCGTCGTGCCACTGTTTGCAGTGTTATATGGCGCAGAAGTCAATAAATCTTCAACTGCATAGGATTGGAGTACTTACAGACTCTGAGTGCATTTCAATGTTTGAAGAGGAATACGGAAAATTTAGAATATGTATGAAGTTTTTGGATAATTTCTTCCATTCTTCTTTATGAATTATATAACCTTGCTTATTTGAACTCAGTAATTTTTATTTAGTGTGGGCAGAGCAAGGTGATGAGATAAGCCTCGAGTATGCTGGGACTAATGCTCTTAAAGGGGACTTAGTTAGGTATGAATTTTTTGGTAATGAATCTTGTGTTTGTATGTTTCCTTATTTTGATACTGGTAAATTTTTGTATTTATGGTGTAGATATGGAAAGAAAACACTAGCTGGATTAATTAAAGATGGAATCAGTGCACTTTCGCGCTATTATTTGAATAACTTCCACGATGGGATTCGGCAGGCAAGTACATTATTCTTTTGACTCAATAAATAAATGGCAGTTAATCGAGAAGTGATTAATAAGTTTCATGTCTTCTGCAGGATGCGCTGGATTTGATAAGCGGTCACTATACCGTCAGTAGAAACATTCCTTCTCCCTTCCAGCGGAATAGCTTTGAACCTTTATCTGTAAGTAGCGTCTGGTCCTGATATATCTATTATCTACCAACTGAATCATGAAAACTTTTAATGGTTTGAAAAAGAAAATGATCTAATCTTGTCTTGCTTGAGGTCTAAAATGGATTGAGTTTGTGAACTTGATTTTGTATAAAATTGATTTTACTTACTCAATCGTGATTTCTTATCTTGGTTTAAGGTTTAAAATAGCGTTGTGCTTTTCCCCAAAACAAATTGTGACAATCAAAACTCTCTGTCACTTGGACATGGTTTTGACTTACTCTAACAACCATCCAAACACACATGGTTTTTGGAGCTTGTGGTTGAGATAAATTGGGTGACCATCTACCTAGGAGAGCCAGTTCTAATTTGATAGAATAACAAAATTTGTTACACTAAGGATTCTGGTATATAATATGTGTAGCAACAACACTTCAGATTGAAGACATGTTAACTGTCTGACACGTGCCAGTATCGGGCACATGTAGTTACATTCAATTAATTTCGTTTTCTCAAACTATTACCAGTGTTGATGTGATAGGGTCATTGTCGTGTCTGTTTAAGTGCTTCATCGTATATAATTAACTGTAACAGATTCACAAGAAAGCATACTCATACCCAAAACATAACCAATTTTAACAAACCATTCAAGCACACATAAGTTTAATGCTGTTTACAGACGTAGAAAAATACTCCCTCTAGTCACAAATATAAGTAGAAGTCAAAATGTATTTGGCCCAAATTTTGGATCAAATACATCTTCGACTTTTGTTTATATTTGTGACCGAAGGGAGTACATTACATTCATCTTTTTTTTGACAGAACATTACATTCATTTTTTAAAATGGGTTACGATATGAATTTTATGTGGCATTGACATGTTTTATAGAAAACTGTAAACATGCAGTACCTCCCTGTAGCATCAGCTTTGATAATTGGTGGTTTGACAGCAACCACTTTCACTCTTCAGCAAGGTATTTAATTATGTGTTTCTTCCATCTGAATAAAAGGTCTTTGATGCTTACTTTGTTTTATATAAATTTTCTTTATTATTTTTATAGCTGGTCGAAATGCACAGCATTGTGTATCTTCTGTGCTATGTGCTGGAATAACTGCTGGAGTCATGGCCATTGTCAAAGCTAATGGAAGACAATTCTGTTCAAGGCCTCGTTTGTGTGGTCTCTTGTGATGCAAGAAACAATGATATTTCACTACTCCTTTCGAACAAAACTTCAAAAATAAAAAAACTTGTGTGTTCTCATTCTAGAGATTGTAAATATGATGCTTTATGTTGATAATCTGTTAGTGCATGCAGACACTCAGTTGTCAATTGGATTGTCCAGCTGTTGGTGAGAATCAATAACAAAAGGATAGAAAAGTAGTATTTAAATTTGTATCATTGATGAAAATTTTGTTTTTCAAGTTAATTTATACCATTGTAATGATCAAATGGTATGAGTGAGGCATGAATGGATTAAAATGTCCACATTTTTTTATTTAATTAAGTGTGAAGCAATTTTGTATGCTAAATTATACTATTTGGTTTGGTATTTAAACATTGATTAGATGCAGTCATATGACTTAGAACTTCGAATCAAAATTGGACAGTTCAACAATTTGCATGTGGAAGTTAGAATATTTTTTTGTGAGGATAATTTTACTGGAGATAACTTTACAGAAAAAGAGAAAAGGATAGGAACAACCGTCTAGAGACTCTATACCAATGCTTACCCCCCAGAAAAGTAAAGAACAGACTTTCTGCTGAAAGAATCTCAGTTAATTAGAAATTACGGAAATGCTTTTAGGAAAATGTGATGTAAGGATAAGAGAGGGACATGATTGATATATTTTCAATAAAAGTAAAATAAATAAAAAATGTATCTTTTAAAATGAAGAGGGTTGTTTTAGTTTCTATTTCCGAAAAAATATCATATATACTACTCTATATTGAATCATATATAGTGTTGGTCACTCATCCATTATTATAAATTTATTATTTGATGAATTTAATTTGGTTAAATTACTCTTTTAATTCTTTAATTTATTTTTTGTTTTCACTTTAATCTTTTAATTATTTTTTGTTTCGTTTTGTTTTCTTTAACTATATTTATGTTAGTTAAGTTGGTAATTTCTATTAAAAAATACTAAGTTTTACCATTTATTTTGTCTCACTCATCTTCGAATTCATAAATCCATATTTTTTTATCTCATTAAATTTAAAATTTAGAAAATTCATCCAATTTATCATCTTCGAATCTATAAACTATCAAATTCATAATATTTTAAATATAGAATATGACAAAAGTTGACTTTTTTTTAATATTAATATAGTTAAAGACTAAAACGAAAGAACATAATTACGAGACTAAAATAAAATCATAAAATAAAATAAAAAATTAAAAGAATAATTTAACCATTTAATTTTATAAGTCTTGGAGTAACAAGTTCACTCTTTATTTTCATGTGTCACTGCTGCCAACCTAATAGTTTTTTTTACCGACTAACGAAGTAGCCACAAACAATAATAATAATGATTTTTAATCTGATCAACTAAATTTCACTAAGTTCCATCATATTATAATGAGACCCATATAATTTAATGAAATCCATGTCAATTTTAATCAATCATAAAAAATATAATAGAAAATGAATATTAAAAAATGTGTTTCTATAACTCTTCAACAAAATGTCAATAAAAAAATCTGTTATAACATATCAATTATTCTTGTAAAATAACTATATCAATTATTAAGTTTTCAGTTTGAAATATTTCTTATAAAATATCACTTTAATAATATTAAAACAATATTTATTATTTTTTCAACCAGACCTTTTTTATTTATTTATTTAAACATTGAATCCACCAGGTTAGTGTACTATTATTTTCAATTACTTTAATTAATGTGATGTTTTCTTTTTCATAAGAAATATTTAAATTCTAACTTATCATTTTATCACAAAAATCATTATACCTAGTTATTTTTAAGTGTTGACCACCCTAAAATAAGGATGAAATTTGGATTCCATTCCATAAAAAATATGCCTTCAAATTAAAATATTGTTAATTATTCAATCAAAATTAAATAATCTAAAACAGTAAAATTTTATTTTATAATTTAAATTACTAATTTTAAATTTATACGATCTAATCTTAATCAAACTGAGTATTAATATCACAACTACTTGAATGTGAAAAATCTACAACTTTAAAGTGTGTCAATTTGCATCTAAAGTAACAATTGTTCCTTAAATGGCATTGTAGGATAAGATGTTATATTCATCTCAGAGCACACAAGTCAGATAGAATAAGATCTTTTTCTCACACAAAGAAAGAGCAATGTTCCCCTTTTTTTCTCTCTCTTACTTGGCTCCATATCTCAACTCCTATATCTTACTTGGCATCAAATCAATAGTCTATACAAAAACGGCACCATGCTATTTTTGCATGTGTCACCGTGTCAATTGATTAATCAATAGCCAAGTAATAAATCCAAACCACAAAAATAATCCCAAATACCAACACAACACACTCTATCATAATTGACTCTTACCCTTCACATGAATAAACCAACCCCACATCTCAATCAAAATCCTTAACAACAGTTCATCCCCTCTACCCTCATTTTCTTGTTTTCTTTTTTAAGTAATTCTTACATTATCACAACCATAAATTCAAATCATTTATATATATAAAAAATATATTTTCTCTACATTTATTCATTTGTGTGTGGACTATGTTTGTGACCACACAAAAATGAGTCTATTTTTATTAACACACTTTTCTCACAATAAAAATATCAAGTGGCGACAAATTTCACCAAAAACCACTTCCAAGTAAGCACCATTATTTATTTTATATTTATTTATTATTACTCTTTATATTTATCTCTGTTTTATCTTAACTCAACACCGCTTAACTCTGTTTTTCATCCAAATGACTCTGTTTTCGCCATTACCCTTTTCTTCCAAACACTACACCATCATTACCAATGCTTCCCTTCTAAGAAATCCAACACTTTCTTACACCCTTTTGCAAGAAAATCGCTTTCACAATAACCCCATTAAACCACTTGTTGTAAATAACGTCATATTCTTCTTCTCTGTTTTCCTCTGTTTCTCACAATCACAATATATAGATGACTGATGCAAATGTTGCTTCATTTGAGGAATTTATCCAAGGATGGATGGTTCGTCAAAGAAACTACCTTGAAGAGCTTCTATCAGCTCAACAACAGCGTCAAGAGTTGGATGATTCCGATAGGATGAGTTTGTTAAACAGAGTACTCTGTCACTATGGACAATACTATGAAGAGAAATCAAAGATAGCCCAACAAAATATTCTTCTTGTTTTTTCACCACCCTGGTTGAGTTCATTGGAAAAATCGTTTCTTTGGGTGGCAGGGTTCAAACCAGGAATGGCATTTCATGTTGTGAACAGAGTTTTGGAGGATTTGTCACAGGATCAAAAGCAGAGGTTGAGTCAAATCAACCAAGAGACAAAGATGAAGGAAAGAGAACTCAATGATGAGTTGGCTAAGGTTCATGAGAGTATGGCTGCACCACCTCTTGTTGACATGATTAGAAGCCATGGAAGGGTTTGTTTGAGTAGGTCATTCATGGCAGAGGAGGGTACAGTTCCAATGACGTTTAAGGAAACATTGGAGAATTTGGTGACAAATGCTGATGCTTTGAGGACTGAGACAGCTTTGAGAGTTGTTCAGGTACTGAAACCAGCTCAAGTTCTTAACTTTTTTGTTGCTGTGGCTGAGCTTCAAATCAAGATCAGGTCTTTGGGTTTGGATAAGGATGCTCAGAGTGGAAACCAAGGATGAAATCATGGGAATTTTAAGGTTTTTCTTCTACAAGGTTGTTTTGGTTTTCCTTCTCCTTTCTCTTATTGTTTCCTTCATGTTTTTCTTTATATATTTATTTATATTTTTTAAATAGTTTGAGTTGTGTAGGAGTAATGTATAGGCCTTAGCAGTAATGGTGGTGATGATGTGCATTGACAGTGTGAACTCAGGTTTTCTACCACTATTGATGTTTCGTTGATGATCATTGAAAAATGATGTGCAAGATCAGGCCATGCAATGCATGCTTTATCTGGAAGCTAGAATATCACTTTTCAAGCATCAGTAATTTTGAGAGAGAGACTTAAGGATCTCATCTCAAACAGCTGCCTCAGATTTAATTATTTGTTTATTAATTATATTATTATTAGTATATATTTAGCTTAGTAGATATCTTTTCTTCTTTTGTGATATTAAGACATGTTTGTGAGTGAAGAACTGTGATGCATAACATGCGGAACCTAAAAAGAATCACATTTTCAATTTCCCATGCACTTGCACATTTAGCATCATAACAGGTTTCTCCCAGCTAGGTCTTTTTTATGCTTTCCTCAACACACGTTTCATTCTTCACATAGCAATGGCAAGAGAGTTCTGAATGCCAAAGTCTCAAAGATTCAAAATGAAGTAGTTATATTAAGTGGAAAAGGGTGATCCGGCAGCTTGTTCTCCATAGCATTCAACAACAAAAGAAAAAGAGAGTAGACTTCAAGAATATCCAATATCATTATTATTTTGTATTTCATTGCTTTGTCACCCAAACCTTTTATAATTATTATTTAATTGAATGTTTGTGTTTTGGTACTCAATAATATTACACTTTTACACTTTCACATTCTACTTCTTTGAGCAGCTGGCTTAAAGCTGGCAAAACCAGTAACTTCTCTTCCTGTGACCAAAGTGTTGATTTCATACGTGCCTTCGAAGGTGTAGATAGGTTCTAAGTCACAGAATGCCTGCAAAATTAAAGAAGAAAAACAGAAAAGATGTCAGAAAACAAAATGCCCAATATTGGCACAATTAACATCCCAATGTCAAACAAAATTGAAGTATACACAAATGTGATCAATCATTTGTAAAGAATAGACGCACCAAGGATGTGTCACTTAATCAAATCCAATTTAAGTATAGCCTACTAAAGCATTCACCAATAAATCAAGTAAAGAAAGCCACAAGTAGTTTGCATGATGTAGGTAGGTTCATAGGTCTTAGTGTGAATAACTTGGGTAGTTTGAATGGATAACGATTCGAATGAAGAAAAAATAATTATGATACAATTGGGTCCACATTTCCATCTTTATCCATAAACCCAATTTATTGTTATTAATAAATTTTATGCAGGTCTATATTTATGTGGAATTAAAGGAAATCTATCAGCACCACCAATATCCAATCATTCTAATAAAAGTCATTCTTGGACCTCGGAGTTTTTTTTTTTTTTTTAGGATTTTATATTTGATTAAATAAGAATTTGATCTTTATAAATATATTATATTTTATCTTTAATCCTTCTAAAAATCGTTTCCAAAAAATATTTTCTATAAATAATTTTGGTCTTTGTTGTTAAAACAATTCATAGGTATTATGATTTTTTAAATGATTTTTTACATATATACTTAGAATATTATAAAAATATTTTCCACAAAAATTTAGAGTATTTTAACAAATGATAAATTAAATATAATTTTTTTAAACTTTTAGTGCTTAAATTTTTTTATTTAATTCATCTTTTGTTAAAAACTTCTAAAAAATTATAGGGGAGATTTGTATATTGTTCTAAACATTTTTACAAAAAATCATTTAAAAATTTGATTAACACATGAGTTGACTTAAAAGTAAGAACTAAAATTGTTGATAAAAATATTGTTTGAAGAAAAAATTTAAAAGAACTAAACAAAATATGGCATATTTATAGTACCAAAAACTTATTTAACCTAAAAATTTAATCTAAAGATCAGATTGAAGCTTGAACAAAATAAAGATTAAATTAGGAATTAAGGAATGAGAACCTTAGCCACTAGAAAATCAGCTAAAATTCCATTGCCACCAAGCAATTCTCGCCCCAGTGCAGCTGTTTCTCTTGCCCTCAAGGTGATCCACGACTGAAAAAAGTTTGACAATTTATTATTAGTTACCTATGAATTAATAATAACAACAGAGGCTGTTTTACAAAGTTTGACAATTTATTATTAGTTATCTATAATTAATAATAACAACAGAGGTTGAAAAACAGTCTAATTAAGTGTTTATGAACAAGATATTTCTATAACAAAAAGATAATAAAGCAAAATTGTTTTCACAAGCTATCCTAGAAAGCTTATGATATTAAGCCGAAAACAGTTTATGGACAATATATAAGTTGTTTATGGATAAAACAGTTTATGGATAAAATAAAATCATAAGTTGTTTCTATAAACTCAAACAAGTGATTATACCAATAGATAAGTTTTCTTGGGGGCATGGTGATTACATATGTGAATAAATTTTTACTATTTACCTTCCCTAAGCTAGCATGACCCGGGGTCATTTTACCACTTTCATACAACTTGCATAGACGCCAACCAACAAGAATCATCGCTTGAACATTACTGAGCATTTGAACAAGTTTCTGTTGGTTGATTTGGAAAGCGGCTAATGGTGCTCCAAATTGTTTCCTCTCCTTTAGGTACCTTTAAATCGCACACAATTCAGAATGATGTACAATGAAAGCTTTGAAACTTGAAAGTATTATATTATTCGCATACTATATTTTTTAATGACAAATATTAGTATGCTATTTAACATACCTGTGACACATATCATAGATGCCCATTGATAAACCAATAGGTTGCCAAGCAACCATCACACGCGAAACAGCAAGTACCTGTTTAGAGATAGCTAAAACAAATAAGCATTGCAGAAAAAATACAATATTACAACAATGGAGTTAATTTAAATCACACTAGTCCGTTATATACATATAAAAAATTATACAATGCATCTAATTTCCAATGTCCAATGCTTTGGAGAGAAGGAAAAAAGAAAATCAGGCTGTTCTTGTTTCCAAAAGCAGATGTGACAATATTTACAAATAAAATGTTCCCCTAACAAAAAAATGCATAAACATAACATGCATTAGAGTGACATATTCAACAGATTAGCCTTCCTGTGCACTGGCAGCAAAAGGGTGGCTGTAGAACCAAACAAATGCTGATCTTGGTCATAACCTAAGACATGCAGAATCACACAAAGGCTCAGCAACTGGCACTAAAGGAGAACGCATGTACGAGGATTGATTAAATCCCTACTACTTCATCAGGTAATAGAAATTATATGAACCAGACATGTAACAGTCATTTGTTGTTGAAATGATGAAACCACACAATTGTTATTCAAATAACAGTAGAAAAACACCACATAAATGTTACCTTGTTTGTATCCTGAAAAGAATTAACTCCTGCTATTCTGTCCTCATCAGGGACAAACACCTTCCTCAGAACAATGTCTCCATTTTGTACAATTCTAAGTCCAATTTTATTCTCTATTTTTGTAACAGTTAAACCCGGTGCGTCCTTTTTTACGATAAATCTGAAATATTATGTATATAAGAAAAATGTAAATAAATTGAGTATTTGTGAAGCAGGACATAAAAGCATTAAAAAATACAATTATACAAAGCTTAAAAGAAATACATAAGAAAAATAATCTAGTATTCTAAGGGTTTGTTTAGTTTGAGAGAACATTTTATATTTTCACTCCGTATTTTCACTAATAATTACTACAATGCCACTTTTATAGTTTCATTCCCGCATTTCTATTTTCTTTTGGGTGCGAGGAAATAGTACAGGACAGTCCATGAAATTTCACAGATATTAGGATCTATGTGGCCTTTAGATGAGCTAAGAGCAGCGTGTCTACCAATTACACCACAGCGACTCACTCGAAATCATAATAACCAATTCTTTAGTTAATCGTCAATGCTAATTGTCCAGAATTCCAGATATAGGCATGCTTGTAGATAAGGATTTAACAATGACAATACTAATTTTTGTCAAAAAAATAAAATAAATAAATAACAGGACTAACTAGACATATCTCATACCCATTTATTTGATTTGTTGAGGTATTCCTGGCAAAGATAACCAACAAGTCAGCAAATGTACTGTTTCCTATCCATCGCTTTTGGCCCTCAAGGATCCAACCACCTTCCACCTGACATTTTCAATGCAAAGCAAGACATCATTGAACATTGGAACAACAATTAAACACAGTGAAAGCATGTCATATTAAAAATACAAATAAGTCAGAAAGAAGGAAAATGAAACTTGCAACCAAAGCAAAATAACAATAAAAGACATGTAAGGAGGAACTGGACCTTAGTTGCTATGGTCTTCAAAGCACTAGCATCACTTCCATAGTCAGGTTCAGTCAAAGCCTAGTAAAAAAAATTAACCTCTTGAAGAAGTGGTGACTACAGAAAAACTACACAAATCATCCAAATCCGAGGAAGCCAACTTACCCAACATGCTATAGTTTTTAGCTCTGCCAATGAAGGTAGATACTTTTGCTTCTGAGCTTCAGACCCACACAATGCTATACTTGGTGGTCAATCAAGGATATAAAAGATCAGGAACTACGAATAATTATTGGCAAAACAATTACCATTCAAAGATTTATTATTAACAAATATTAATATTATTACCAATAGTGAGCATTGCCAAGGATGAATGAACCAAAAGGAAAGTTGAAAAGCTTGCATCAACTCTAGCGACTTCTGCAACAGCAACAGCACTTCCAAGTATGGAAAGACCAGGACAACCATAACCCTGATAATCAATCACAACAACTAGCTAAAAACTCTTTGAACTGTCTCAGACCTAACTAAGACAAAAAAGTAAGGGAATGTGTAAATAGAGAACCTTGATTGTGCCACCAGCAATACGCAGTTCACCGAACTTCGGAATAACATGAAACGGAAATTCGGCCTTCTCCCAATACTGCTAAAAAGCATGAGGTTAAGTGTAGGAGGAGAGGTAACATCATTACAGAATTTTCAATTTTCAATATATTATATATACTAAACCCCTTCACTCTCCATCCCAAAAGATACAAATATCAAATAATAAACACATTAGAAAATCCCTTCATTTCAATTTGTTTACATCAAAATTGGTCTTTCATTGTCAACACACACACCCACACATGACTAAATATACAATCAGATCCCTCAAAGAGCTACTTTTGTTGCTTGAATTCCCTAAAAAATTAAGTCCACGCAACTTGGTTCATGAAGGGATGAACTTGATAGCAAATTGACAACTTTGAGGACCAAATCAATATGTTCAGACAGATATTTTCTGAAACCGAATTGTATATTTACTCGTGGAGAGCCAAAATAGATATATTAATTTTGAAATTGAATACATTCAAAAAGCAAAAAAAAAAAACTAAAAAATGAGCTTGCCTGGGTCATTATGGGAGCAATTTCCTTCTCCATATACTCTCTCACTTTCATCCTAATGGCCTGCTCCTCCGGCCTCAACAAGTCACTAAATTGAAAATAATCTGAAGCTGCACTTTCCAACAATCAACACAAATACAAAATGCAAGTCAATTGTTGGGTTTCATAAAATATATTCTACACAACCCAAAAGCACATACATACATAGTTACATAAACATCGAAATTTTCTCCTTTAAACGAAGCTTTCATTATAGAGTATCAACTAACCATTAAGCGCAGAAAACATAAAGTTCGAGAATGAATGTTAACTTTAGTCTCTAACAATGAAATAAAAGACTTTTGAAGGGAAATTCGTTTGCATATTGAGAATTGTTATCATTATTACCAAAAATACATGATCCCTAACTAACATTTAATTGGGTGACATGAATGACAATAGTGTAATAGATAAGCATACCACAAGGAGGAAAAGTAGAGACTGGAGTTGCTTGTGGAAATGCGAGAGAAAGATCAAGTGGTGGCAAATCAAAATACGAAGGCATCTTTCCATTATTCTTCTTATTATCATCTGTGTCGAGGAACAAGGAGAAATCATAGATAGGATCGTATTGAACGGATCAGAAATTAAAATAAAAATGGAAATTGGAATTGAAGAAATTAACCTGAATTGGAACGAGTCATGATTAGGGAGAGTGAAGTTGATAATGATGGAAAACACGAGAAGAAGAAGAAGAAGGAGAAGATGGCTACGAAACATTACACGTTATTATATTATATTTACTTATACACTATATTTCCACGACATCTATTTTCCCATCCGGATAACGACAACATATTAATTTAATATTAATTCTAAATATAATATTAATTGCGAACAAATTTAATAGGTATAATTATTTAAATGGTCTTTGTAATTTTAGGAAACACTTTAATTTTGTTTATTTGATCCTATATTTAAATTTAAGTAATAATTAATTTTAAGTAATAATTTAATCTTTTATATCTTAAAATGTCGATAATATTATCCTTTCTTTACATAAACTTAAAAAATTTATCAAAATCTTTAAATTAAATTCATAAAGTTCAATATCAAGAAAATTCATGTATTAATCAAATACATAATTCAAATATTCAAATAAACTCGTATTTTCATCTCCAATAACATTCAATAAATAATGAAAATATGAGTTTATATGAGATATAAATTTGATGAAATTTGATTTATAAATTTTTTTTTGAAATTTGAGATATGAATATTTGAGAATGAAAATTAAACTAGCTTATAAAAATTGAGAACTAAACTGTTTTTTCGAAAACAGTTTATTAACCGAACTGATTTTTAAGATCTAGAATGGAAGGAACCGGTTTTTTGTTCAAAAAAATTAAACTGAACCGATTTTTAGTTAAAAAAACTATAATCGAACTTATTATTTTAGAAGTAATTAGGGGTAATTATGTAAAATTTAACCTATGAAAACAAACAAAAATTAAGTTAAAATCAATTTGATTTGGTTCAGAGTAATAAACCGGTTCACCAATTTGTAGAACAGTTCAATTCGGTTTGTTAAACTAAAAACTAATTAGATTCAATTTTTTCGAACTAAAAATTAATTAGGTTCAATTTTCAAACAGTTTTAATTAAGAATTGAACTTTGTCTACCCCTATCAGAAATAATATCATAATACAATAATCAATAACTAGGTTATTTTGAGAATTTCTTTACTTCTATAGGTGAATGGTAATTGTTGGCAGGTGATGAATGTAATTACTCCAATAATTCTTATTGGTGATAACAAGATTCTTCTGCAACCATTTACTAGTTTGGAATTTTATGAAAATTTGCAGAAAATGGAATCTAACAAAACCTCGGCCCTATGGCTTTAATTTAGGATTTTACAAAAAAATAATTGATATAATTGAGGTGAGATATTTTTGTTGCATGTGTGTAATTGGTCGAAGAGTAGTGTTTTTCCATAAACTGATTATAGTATGAATGTTACTCTTATTCTAAAGATTGATAACCCACTTATAATGAAAGATTTGTGTCAAATATCCTTGTATAATGTGGTTTATGAGCTACTTTCCTAAGTGTTTGCTAACATGTTAAATGTCGTGATGCACAAATGTGTGTCCTTATTTAGGTTAGCTTTTGTCCCGAATAGGTTCATCTTGAATTATCTTAAAGGTAAAACCAAAGGTAAGCAAAGTTAGGTGGCATTTAAATTAGAAATGTGCAAAGCTTACCACATCGAGGATTGGAGGTTTTTTGAAGGAAATTTTGAAGGTGGGTTTTGAAGTTAAATGAAACCATTTGATCATGATGTGTGTGGAAACAATTGAATATTGTGTGATGGTAAATAAAAAAGTTATAAGTCGTATAGTGTCTGGTAGAGGGCTTAGGCTAGGGAACCGTTTGTCTCCTTTTTGTAGAGTAGTTTTGTATTTATTGTTTGCAGTTAAATATTAACACTTATGAAGTAATTTGAAGTTACCATGTCCACTTCTAAATATTTGAGATATTTTATAGTAGGAATGTGCCTTAGGTTACAAAAGAGGAAATGACATCGTTGTTGGATGTTAAGATCCCTTTGGATATTGAGAAGTACTTAGAGTTGTTGAGAAAAAATATCCCAATCATTTTAAAAATTCTTATTATATGTGTCATCTAATTTGTGCTATTGAGTGTATCAATTTAAAAAAAAGTCAGGTCATTTATATTCTTAATCATATAAAGCTTTTACACATATTAATATGTCCTCTTAAGAGAGTATAATGATACTTGTAGCCTAAACATACAAAACAATCTGAATAACAAAAATGATAGCTATCTAAGAAAAATACTGATAAAAAATATTAGTACTTATGTCAGAGGATAAACAACACAAAAAAGAGAATGAATTTATGTTCTCTATGCATCCTCGCACCTAAGAAAATGAGTAAAAGTACCTAAGTACAAAAAGTGATGTTTTTGACTTGTAAGGCAAGCCACTTCAATTTGTTGGGAAAAGAAAAAGCCAAAAAGCACAAGTAACATCAGAATTAATGAAAGCTCCATCCTCCTACAACTTAGATATGAGGATAGACTACAACGTTCATCCTCTCAACTTTCTTATAACAAGGACAATTAAATGGTATATTTGCAATTGTAAACAAAGAGCATGGACAATCATGTAAGTCTCCAACAAATATTTTGTACTTCTCCTCATATTTGAAGCACCGTGATTTCTATAAATTCAAATGACCTCATCCTCGAAATAGATAAGAATTATCATACAAGCAAAATATAAAAGTTGTGAAAAGCAATCTCATCCTCATCATACTTTCTACTAATCTTAAGTATATCTTTGGATCATCCTCTTAAAAAGTATATCATAATGCAAGAATCCCCTTTTATCAAATCTCTAAAAAAATCTATATATGTTGAGATAAAAACTTTTTTAATGTATGTTTTAATGACAACAAACTTTATGAAATAAATGATTAAGTTTTATAAATGGTGATCTACTAATGATTGCACTTGAGTTTTATTTACGGAACATGAATTGCATAAGTGAACAAGCAAGAAATCATTCACTTCATAAAAGTGCATAAAAAATTGATGACAAGATCATTTTGGTTAATTAAAAACAAAAACCTGAGAAAGTAAGATTGTTCTCGTTATTAAACAAGAAAACGAATATCATTATGATTTTCACAGTTTTAACCCAATAGCGTTCTAGTTTATAAAGAGTAAAATCTGATGTAACTTAAGATCGATATGGGCTAAGAAAGTACATCTATAATTAATATTCATTACAGAGGAATTTAATAATCTACATAAAATGGTTTTGGAATTATTCGTTGAAAGAGGATCAACAAAGGCAAAACAAAAATCAAGAACAAACAACAAGATCAATCTCCAGATTGATGATTAAAAAGTACAACAAGAAAAAAAAATACCAACACTACATCTCTGCAAAAAGTAACACGTGTACAGAATAGAAAAAACATGACACTCAACATCTGTCAAAATCCAACACTCATACAAAACAAAAACGAATAATGTTCCTGTTTTACAAAAGAACATTATAGTTATTCTCTTTTAAAGATAAAATCAAAACAAATAATTTTCCACAGTCCAAACCACATATTAACGAGTATCAAGACTGCTCAAATCAATTGTGAAACTCGGAACTCGAGCTGGATGCCCAAAGGAGGAAAACAACCTAAAGATCGATCTTCAAATTGACGAGTTGTGAGCAAGGACACAAGTACATTGTACTTACAATATTTTGCATAAAGCTCTGCATAATTCTGATTGAAAATCATACCAAATTGACATTTCACTGCTCATTCACTCAAACCCAAAAACAAGAACGTTATTCAATTGTCAAGAACGTTCTTGACAACAATATAAACATATGTTTAATTGGTTTAAAATATATCTAACACTTAGGAAGTGTGTACAACGACTATATTCAATTTAAACTGAATATTCAGAGCCTTTTATCATCTATAAATTGAAGATCAATTGGAAGATGAAGGCAAGAGTTCAATTTACAAATCTACCAACAATTGTTCAAGTAATAACAAGTCAAAAACTCTTCAAGCAAACTCCAGCTCTCTTTACTATATCTTTGGATAATTATTTATTGAGTTTGTCTTTCCTTTATCTCAAACAAGTGTTGAGAAGTTTCAAGATCCCAAACAATTTTATCATACACATCATTTGTAACTCAAGTATATCTTTTATGTTAGATTGAATGTGTTTGTAAAAATCATTTCAAGGCTGAAAGGTGATTGTAAAAATCATTTCTAGGTTGAAAGATGAAGATTATAATTGATCAAAGTGTGATCAAGAGAAAAGGTGTGAAGGAAAATATTCTGGTTCTGAAGCACATAATGAAAATCTCACGATTGTGAGAACTGCTCTAGCACAAGTTGGGTGAACCAATATACTTTTTGAATCAAAATTTTAAAAGGATCACAATTCACACCCCCTTTCTTGTGATTGACATTGCTACTTCACCTCATTCTAGTGATATTTTAGCTACTTCAATTGGCATCAAAGTCAAGTTATCTAGAATTACATCTAACACTGTAAGAGAAAAAAATCAAGAGAAAGATAAAAAATGTCAAAAGCTAAATATGCACTTGAAGGAGGATCCTCCAGTAGACCACCCTACTTCGATGGTACATATCACTATCATTGGAAAGGAAACATGAGGTTGCTTCTCATATCACAAGATAATAACATGTGGTATGTGGTTGAAAATGGAAATCATGTCATCAGAACTAATAATACAAATTCAACCTCACATGAAAAGCCTTAGGAAACGCCAAGGTACTTCTAAATTCGAAAGCTCATTTATTTCTAAAGTGTGCTTTGAGCAAGGAAGAACATGATAGAATCAAAGAATGAAAAAGCGCAAAGAAGCTATGGGATACATTGAAGATTCATCATGAAGGATCAATTCACGTAAAAAAAGCAATGATTGACATAAGAGTACAAGAATTTGAACTATTCGAGATGAAAGAGAAAAAACTATCCATGAAATGTTTTTAAGACTCACTATTATACTAAATATCATAATGTCTCTTGGAAAAATATACTCTGTCCGAGAGAGGATAAGAAAAATTCTAAGAAGCCTACCAAGAGAATGGAGACCTATGGTAACTGCCAGCACAGAAGCAAGAAACTTAGCTACCATGAAATTAGAAGATCTAGTTGAAATATTAAGAGCACATGATCCATTATTACTTTCAGACAAACCAAGCAAAAAAGGAAAATTGGTTGCTCTCAAAATAAATCAAACTGCAAGTTCATCCTCTAAACAAGTTGAAGAAGTTATAAAAGTAAAAAAAAAAAATAAAAAAAAAACCCTGAATACCCTTTATCTGAGGATGATGACTTATCCTCTAAACATGGAAAAGAAGAAGAAGCAAATCTCTGTCTTATGGCGAATTCAGACACTGAAGAGGTAATCATAACAAAACTATGTCCTTCATGTGAAAAACTAGAAATAAAATTTGACAATCTATTAAATGACTCAAATACTTTATCTCATAAATGTGGTTCTCTTAGAAATCAACATTGTGAGATAAACAAAATGTTTGAGCAGCAAAAGATTCTTAACAAAAGGAATGTCAAAATCCATCCTCCAACAAAAGAGGAGACAAAAAACATAAGTTGAAGAACTAAAAAAAGACATTATCAATTTTGTTAAATCTACTCAAACTTTTCAAAACAGTATGGGTTCTCAATATGGAATATTTGACAACGCTGATATTGATTTCAAAAGTTCTCAAAAGCAAATAATGTATGAAAATTTCTTTCTACCTCAAAAGTTAGAGGATAAACCAAAATTTCTTAGTTGTAAAAAACCAGGACATATTCTTAAAAATTGTTAGGCCAAGAAAAGGGCTGACAAAATCAAGAAAAGTTGTTCGTTTTGTGACAAGTATGAGCATCTTGATTCTACATGTTATCACAAAAAGAAAATCCTTACAAGAGAAAATACTAACCAACAAGGACCCAACATTCTATAGGTACTTGAGTCACTTTTAAACTCTGACCCAAGAACATTCTCTAACCAACAAAAGAAAGTCTAGGTTCTTGGAAAATGGTTGCGTAAAACATATGACAAGGGATAAACATTGCTTTATTTCTATGGTGAAAAAGGATGGAAGGTTGGATTAAAGGAAAAAGTATTATTGAAAAAAATAACTCTGCCAAAATAGAGGATATCCAATATGTAGATAATTTAAAACATAATTTGCTAAGTATTAGCCAACTTTATGATAATGACTTTGAAGTAATTTTTAAACCCAATATCTACAAAATTAAACATTATGTGTTAATATGGAGTTTTGGGTAATCAATTATTCAATTAAATTATCAAAATTACTATGTGTATATATGTAGCATTAGAAAAAATCAAAAGATAGTGGGTGCTCCAACCCTCATGAAGGATGAGGTGACGCCGTCCATGCTTTTTACTTTATATTATATGGTAACTCTCATGTATGATTTGTTAAGAGACAAACAAACTAACGTGATTTATTAAAAGAACTCGTTTTTAATATTTGTTCTCAATTTTTTTAGTGATATTCTAACTTGTATAAAGAATTTGATTATTAATAAAATGTATCAAATTCTCTTTGTAAAAAGAAAATTTCAAATTTTATCTATTTATCTTATTCTTTTTTGTTTTACTTTCCTATTTTTGAGCTAAAATGTATTCTAAATAAATTCCTAAAAATATCAATAACTTACTGAACACATTTGTGAAAATAATATTATTGAAAATGACATAATTGTAATTTTATTCTCTCTATTTTTACTAATTCACAAATTGATCCCTCTATTTTAAAAGTCGACAATTTTGATATCTCATTCTTATTTTTAACTAAAAAATGACGACGTAAGATATTTTAAATAACGTGACATATGATACAATAATATAAAATGATTAACACCCATGAAATTATAATAAAACGCAGTATATGTCACGTCATTAAAAATATGTCAATTCTACATTTTTTTAGTTCAAAAATCCGAGAGAGAACAAAATTGTCGACTTTTAAAATAAGAAAATCATTTTCGTAAATTGATAATAATAGATGGACTAAAATTACAATTAAGTCTATATAATTCTGTATCGTAAAACAATCGCTCCTTATAATCTCAATGAGTACTTTACTTTTACAAAAAATTTAAATATTTTAATTGTAGAGTGATTCACCAAAAGATATAATTGCCTTAACAGCGGATCATAGTTGACTAAATTTTACATCAATGTCAACTACTAGATTTTAGTATTTTTCCCAGATCCATCCAAGGTGTTGCGATCCTATCTTTTTCTTTGAGATGTCTTTGCACCTTTTATTTGTTTTCTATCTTTAATTGTTGTTGTTTGATAAATTTTTCTCAATTTTGAGCGGCTGATTATTTCGATTTGTGACTAATTGCGCACAACAAATTTTGATAACAAATTTCGATACCATCAATTTGTACAATAATTTATCTATATTGTGTATGAATATTGTAAATGTCATAGAATCAATTTTGATTTATGCTCATAATTTTTTTAACAATTTCAATTGGATTTACAATCTAAATTACAACATTTTGTATGCTAAGTATTATAGTAAAATCACTATCACAGACCTAACATATTATAGTTGATTTTATTGCGAGTAACATTTAAAAACATTTGAAATCAAAAATAGATATCAATGTGATTAAATTAAATAAACTTAAAAAACAAAAAATTAAATAGACTTCAAATTAAAAATCCAATCGGGTATCGATAAGTTGGATTTTTAATCAAATTATGCGGGGTATTTATTATTTTTTGGATATGCTTTTCTGGCCATCTGCAAAGTGTGAGAATTATTAAAATAATTAAAATATTGGAGATGCGGGGTATCGATCCCCGTACCTCTCGCATGCTAAGCGAGCGCTCTACCATCTGAGTTACATCCCCATGTTGTTATCATTATCAAAATTAAATATATAATTTTATATCCAAAACTGCATAATAGTTAAATTAAATCTTAATAATAACTTTAAAATAAGAAAAGGTCAAATAAGTAGTGTAATATTATTTATTATTGACTAACAGATGAGCTAGAAAATACAAAGTTTTGATTTTGATCTCTTTAATTCAAAAATTGTTAATTAAAAAAAGCATTGGAATAATCAGTTCAACAAAGCAAACCATATTCCGAAACAACAACCTACGCCAACATCATCAACCATGTTTGCCAAGAGATTGTTACACAAAGCTGTGCATCACCATTCTAACGTAATAAACACAAAAATCCTTTTTTTTCTTCTTTTCTTTCTGGGTTTATGATGTTGTTGCTTTTTTGAATTTTGGTTTTGAAATTCCGATTCTTTTTAATTTTGGGGTTGTTTTTTTTCAGCACAAGTTGCAGAATAGTAGTTTGCAGTTAAGTGAATTAGATCCCAGAATTGTGATTCACTATGGCATTCCATCTACTGCTTCAGTTCTCGCCTTTGACCCTATTCAGCGACTTTTGGCTATTGGGACTTTGTTAGTTCATTCTCTCTCTCTCTATATATGATTGATTATTGATGTTTTTGGTGTAATTATACAATGCATGCCAGCTACAAATAATGTTGTTACTCATTTTCATTTATTATAGCATTGCCTCCTATTGCATAAGAAAAATGGAAAAAGTAAAAAATAAAGTAAAATGGATTTAACAATTTTTGTAGAGAGTCCTATATTTGATGACGTATGGCCCAAAAGGGTGTTTTAAGTGGAGACATCTCTCATCATACAAGCTGATTTTGTACGGTTGAGTTAGGTCAACCTAAATTTTAAAATGGTATCAGAGCTTATCCAATATCTGTTGAGCCAATTTTATTGGGCTACTCAAGTCACGGTCCATATTGTCATATGCGCAACCCAACTTGTAAGAATTTTGAAAAAATTAATCTTGGGTTATCCTAAATATCCATGACAATTGATTGATAAGTATTTATATTTATTTTTAATGCTAGTATAACTGTTTAGTGATTGCAGTTTGAACTCTGAACTGTTTCCATTGCATGAAACAAATGTTAGTTAGTTAAAATGGACTCAGCAATTTAGAAAAAAATGTTAACTTGGGTTATTCTAATTATCCAAGTTGGATTATTTAGTTCCTTTTAATTTCACAAAAAAGAGGCTTTGTTTTGTTGGTGAGTAAAGTAGATTTGTCTAGTAGTTAGGTGGTGCCTGAGTTTTTATTTTTTTTCAGTATTTTTCGATTCTTTCTGATTCTTTCAGTTATATACATGCATTTGGAAATTATAAGGTGCAGGCATTCTGTTAAGTTAATTTAAATTTAAATAATCTTTGTGCATGATTAGGTAGACAGTGTGGTAATGACAGGATCCTTTTATTACCATAATGTCTGATTCTTCCAATTTGGTGATGTCTGGAATAATACGATTTCTGTCGGTGCCTTGATTGCTCATATTGCTTAGTTTAATGGCAGGGATGGAAGGCTTAAGGTGATTGGTGGTGATAATATTGAAGGACTTTTGATTTCTTCTAAGCAATTGCCTTACAAATACTTGGAGGTAGACTACATTTGCACTTCTCAGATTGTTATAGAGTTAGATGTTCTTTGATTTTCTATTATGCAAATTATCAAAATGTTAGCTAGCTAAGCTTGTGATAAATGTAATTGCTAATATATAAATGTAATATTGATGTTTGAATTCTTTTGGCATTTGCAGTTTCTACAAAACCAGGGGCATCTAGTTGGGGTTTTAAATGATAATGATATCCAGGTAAATTTCTTTTTCTAGATTTCATTTTCCATTTATGTCAATGTTGCTTTCTAATAAAGGCGCCGTGGAGTTCAGAAAATTAATATTAAAAAAAGTTAACATCTTTTGCTGTTTCTCTTGCTTTTCTTAACCATCTTTGATATCTCTGAGTTATGTGATTGATTTTCTGTCTTTTTTGACTTTACATCATAAATTGTTGACATAATTGCTACATATTTGGTTGGTTATGAATTGAATGAACAACTTAGCACATCAAGTTATAGTTGATATCATTAATTGGATCACCTTGCTCATTATACATTGTGATTTATATGTCTAAATGGAAACCATTCAATTAGTCTTTGTTTTTTTGGCAGGTTTGGAATCTCGAGAATCGGAGTCTTATTTGTTCATTGCAATGGGAATCCAATATTACCGCTTTCTCTGTAATCAGTGGCTCACATTTCATGTATGCTAGAGAAATGCTTTTAATTTAGTACATATCTATGCTTTACCGCTTGCTACTAGTTATTTGAAAATGGTTTCGAGTTCATGATTATTAATATTAACATTACTACTCTATTATAATGTGCAGTTATGTTGGGGATGAGCATGGCTTGTTTTCTGTGATAAAGTTTGATGTCGAGGAAGGACAACTTTTGAAGTCAACAAATAACTTATCGGCACAATTTCTAAGGGGTAGTTTCTTGTTTTATATTTTGATGATGATCGATAATTAATACATACTCTCTCGGGTCACTATTCTAAGCAAAAAAGATTACTTTCACGGGTATTAAGGAATATAGTTAAGAGCAATTAATTTTCTAGGTTTCATGTAAAACACAAGTTAAAATTACTAAATTGTCCCTTTTAAATGTCAAACATATAACTATCAACATTAAATGTTTTAAATTAAATGAAGGGTGCATTGGAAGTAATAGCATTAAATGAGTCAAAAGTAGTTAACTATTGCTTATAATAGTGATCAAGATTTAAGACATTTTCTTTGTTTATAATAGTGACCAGAAGGAGTATCTTGCTATGTAATCACTATGTCCAAATGTCTTCTCCATATCATTCATCTCTATGCTTCAGTGTGTAAAGATGTTTTTCTTTGCTTTAAGAATTACTCATTGCCATTGTTTTGTTCCTTTTGATAGAAGCTGCCGGGTTTCCAGAGTCTAGCGATCAACCAATTGTTGGAATTCTTTCGCAGCCTTATTCTTCTGGGAACAGGCAAGATATATATTCATTCACAGAGTTTTTAAGTCTATGTCTCCACCCTTTGAATTTGAAGCTGTGGAAAGAAATCTTGGGACTTATAATTATATATCTACCATTTAGTAGCCTAATTCCATATATATGTCAAAGATTTATATTAAAAAGTTTAGGGAAAATGTATACTTATCATCACTCTCAATTTGATGAAGAATGAATTCTATATTTTTATATTTTTGCAGATTGTTGATTGCATTTCAGGATGGACTGCTAATTCTATGGGATGTTTCTGAAGCTAAAATTGTGTTCCTTGGTGGTGGAAAGGATCTTCAGTTAAAGGACGAGGGTGGTAACTCAACTGAAACAAACACTGATCTTCCAGATGATGTTTTAGAACAAAATCTCGGTGACAAAGAGATAAGTGCTCTTTGTTGGGCATCTTCTGATGGATCCATTCTTGCTGTCGGATACTTAGATGGTGATATCCTTTTCTGGAACTGTTCGACTTCAGCACCTTCTAAAGGTCAACAAACTTCTTCGTCTAAAAATGTTGTTAAGCTACAACTGTCCAATGCAGAAAGAAGAATCCCAGTCATTGTCTTGCAATGGTCCAATAATCATAAATCTCATAATGATTGTATCGGTCAGTTGTTCGTCTATGGTGGTGATGAAATTGGATCGGAAGAAGTTTTGACTGTGAGTTTTTATGTTTTATTGTTATTTATTATGTCCTTTTTTAATTGATTTTGTTTGTTTTATTTGCTTAGACATTCATATTAAGTGAAAGCTTTACTTTTTATTTACTAAATCGAGGATTTAATGTCCACACGTTTTAATCACTCTCTTCCCATTTCTTTGGTTAATTTAAAAGGTGAAGTTTAAGCCCTGGTTACATCAAACAATTGTAATTTTGTGAACTTAGTAATAGGGATTTCTGGTCACATTTTGATACCATTAAGTTCATGAATTGTTTCTCCGCTTAAAAGTTTTCTTAGGGTCCGTTTACTTTAAGTGTTTCTTGTTTCCATTTCCATTAATAAAAGGCATTATGGAAGTTTTTGAAATTGCATTTTATGAAAATTCTAAACAAACGTCAAAACATTGTTTTCAGTGTTTCCAAAAATGAATTATTTCAAGTTAGCTTCCATCTTCTCTCTATGACAATCAAAAAGAAGAATTCATAACTAAATATCATTCCGACCACAGACAAACAAAGTAAAAATTGAAAATGTTTTTAGAAACTAAATGGGCCCTTAGTTTGTCAGTATTGGTCCCCTAAACTTTAACGCATCTCTTCATTACAGGTTTTAACTCTTGAATGGTCATCTGGGATGGGGACATTAAGTTGCATTGGTCGTGCAGACCTTATACTTAACGGCACTTTCTCAGACTTGATTTTACTACCAAGTCCTGGAGCAAGGGGTTTAAATAGCAAAGATGATCTTTTTGTACTGACAAATCCCGGACAACTACACTTTTATGACAATGATAGCTTGTCTGCATTAATGTCTCAGCAGAATAGGACATCGTCTGTATCTTCACAGGAGTTTCCAATGCTAGTACCGATGGCTGATCCATCTTTGACTGTTGCAAAACTTATCAAGTTGCCTACTCAGCCAAACTCGTCAAAAGCTCTAGCTGAAGTAAGTTTTTTTTTGTCTGCCAATACTTTCAGCTGATCTTTGTCCATAGTGTGGTTTTTCAACTTCTTATTTGGTTTATCGTAGGTAGCCCCGGCTCTGAGAACTTGCTCAACACCTGGTTCAGCTAGTAGTGCAAATTGGCCCTTAACTGGAGGTGTTCCAAGCCACTTGTCCATAGTTAAAGAAGGTGGCATTGAGAGAGTTTATATTGTGGGATATTCTAATGGATCTGTCCTTTTGTGTGATGCCACACATCCAATCTTGTCTTATATTTGCTACATAGATGGAGAGGTATGAATTCCACAATATTGGGCCCTTTTGTTACGAATTATAAAAAAAAGTGATTTTGTTATTCAATAATTTAGAGGTTTTCTAAGAAAAGCAAAAACTATTTTATGGTTGTTTACCATAATACAAATCGCTTTTTTATATAAAAAAATCATTTGAAAAATTGCTTTTTTTATATTTTTTTTTCTTCTGGTACTTTTTTTTTAATAGCTATAACAAACAGATGAAAAAAAATGCTAAAAACATATTTTATTTTTAAGGAAAGTGATTTTTCTTAAAAAAAGCTGAAAGTGAAACAAACAGGCCCATGTTGTCCCCAAATAAATAGGAATAAAAACAATACCCTTATGTTGGCTCATTCAATAAATGTTCTGTTTATTTTACTTACTTTTCACAATCTTTTTGTGTTTGTAGGTTCATGGTGTAAAAGTGGTTGGATCAAATGCTCCAGTGACAAAATTGGACTTTTGTTCTGTTTCCTTACTCTTGGCTGTGGGCAATGAATGTGGTCTTGTCAGAAATCTTTCTTAATTGGTACCCTATTTGAGGCAATTTATTATTATTCTATACTTAATTCCTTCGCTGTGACAACTTTTGTAGGTCCGCATTTATGACCTTAAAGATGGCTCTAATGGGAAAAAATTCCAGTTGGTCACAGAATCAAAAAGTGAAGGTGATTTATTCTGTCACCATTGTAGAAGGCTACCTTCTTAATTCAAGTTCTCTTTTTTTCCTATTTGTGCAGCTTGTGTGCCAAACTATGATATTTGTGCATAAAAATGAAAATTATACCCTTGACTTATATTGTTCAATAACTTGTATGCAGTCCATGACTCTCCACAAGGAAAAGGACCTCATTGTAGTGCTGTTTTTTCTCTTGTTGGTTCTCCAGTACAAGCATTATCTTTTGCAAATTCTGGAACCAAACTCGCTATTGGATTTTTAAGTGGCCATGTGAGTATAATCTGACTACTTGTTAATTCACATTTCCTTTTTTAATACAAATTTGATAATAAATAGATGTGTCGAATTTCTCAATCAATTAATCTTGGATAAATTGCTTCTTTCAGGTTGCAGTCTGCGATACAAAATCATTGTCGGTTTTGTTCTTGATTGACGGTGTACCTAGCTCTACCTCACCAATTACTTCATTGGTTTGGAAACAAGAAGCATGTTTGCAAAATGCTTTAAATAGTCCAAAGCAACCAGAGACACCTTCAGGCAACTCTCTTGAAGAGATACTATTTATCCTATCTAGGGATGGAAAAATGAATGTAGTTGAGGGTGATACCGGTAAAATGGTCTCTAGCCGGCCATTACATGTGAAGGAGTCAACTGCAATCTCAATGTATGTTATAGGCAAGTACAACTTTCATCTCGAACACAATATGAATTCAGTATTATTGTACTCGGCATATAATTGGAAATTCTAAGAGATTTTTTGTACTCCAGATGATAGCATCTCAACCTTCGAAACGTCAAACGACAAGCAGCAGGAGGAATCGTTGAAGAATACTGCTGGTGCTCACGCCGAAGAGCCTGTGAAAGAAAGTAGCTCAACTGTGGTAAATTCATCAGAGGCTGAAGTTTCCTCTTCAGAAACCACACACTCTGGAGAAGTCCTTTTGGATCCACTTGTCCTGCTTTGCTGTGAAAATTCATTGCGCTTGTTGTCCGCAAAAGCATTGATACAGGTCATCTACTCTATTATCAGTTTATTGCCTAAAACTTGTATTCACACTGTAAGTCTTATCGGAAATGAATTTGATATAAATATGCTATATTCTTACAGGGAATTGAGAAACCGATTCGAAAAGTGAAACATTCGAAATCTATCTGTTGGACTACAATTTTGAAGAAAGATGACAAATTTTGCGGGCTTCTGTCATTGCTTCAGACCGGAACATTTGAAATAAGGTGAATGCGCTAGCAAATTAAAATTCACTTTGCAATACTAAATTTATTGGTTTTGTCCATTATGTACAATTAATAAATTGATAAATTTATAAACTTGCAATTGGCTGTGTACAGATCTTTACCGGATTTGGAACTGATAACAGAAAGCTCGTTATTGTCGATTTTAAGGTGGAATTATAAAGTGAACATGGATAAAACTATGTGTTCTGATGACAATGGACAGATTGTGCTGGTAAAATACGCTTCAAAACTATCTATTTCTTTAATTCTTCCCTATTTTTTTGGGACAATGTTAAAACATATTTTAGCATTGTGGCCAAAATTATTCTCTCAAAAGCATGCAACTTTTGCTTCAAAGCACCAACTTTATGTTGATGATAACTTACAGGCTAATGGTTCTGAATTGGCATTCATATCATTACTAGCCGGCGAAAATGAATTCAGGTATCTTTGCTATTCTGTAATAATGAAGAGATTAACAGTGTAAATTAGCTGTTAAAATGTGGATACAAGGAAGAAAAGGTTGAACGAACAATTCTATTTTGTTTTAGGAGTCTGGACCATTTACCTTGTCTTCACGATGAAGTTCTTGCAGCTGCTGCTGACGCTGCATTTACATTCTCAACTTCAAATCAGAAGAAGAAACAGGTTTTAGTTTCTCGGATTTGTCTTACTCTAGATCCTAAAGTTCCCATCTTTAGAAACCGGTTTCATAAGCTTAACTATTTTGGAACAGACAACTGTACCGGCCATTCTAGGGGGTATTGTCAAAGGATTGAAAGGAGGAAAAGCCTCTCAAGTAGATTTAACTAAAATTCCAACCTCCAATTTTGGTCATTTGGAAAACATTTTTTTCAAGCCCTCTTTGCCAGATTCACTTCCAACAGTAGCGGTGGTGGCTGATGAAAAAGTAGTGGAGCTTGATATAGGTTTGCTGCTGAAATGCCTTTTCATTATTTTGCTTTTTATTTGTAGTTTTTTTTCTTCAATAATTTGAACAGTTCTGCACTTTGTAAAGGAAACCTAAAAAACTTGTTCTCTATTTTGGTTCAGATGACATTCACATTGATGAGCCTGTAACGATGCCTTCTACTTCATCTCCTGATGTTAAAAACAAACAGAAAGGTAAATTACTTTCAAAATTTTGTTTCATATTTTATCTACAAAGATTAGTGACAGTTATTTTCCTTTTACTTGCAGATAAGTTACGAAGTGATAGGGATAAATTATTTCAAGGTGGGACTAATAATGATGATGTAACACCAAGGGTCAGAACAGCTGAAGAAATTATAGCTGCTTATCGAAAAACCGGGGTAATGCTAAGTTGTGTCTATCCTTTCTCTCTTTTCATATTCTATTGATTTCAAAGAGCTAAATATTTAACTCCTGATTTCAGGATGCTGCTTCGGTTGCCGCTCAAACGAGAAACAAACTTATGGAGAGGCAGGAAAAATTGGAGGTAGAAATTTATCTGATATACATATCGCTTTAAATGAGAATCATCTCAACTTACATAGCTTTTATGAAAAAATTTGTTGCACCTAATTGTTCAAAACAAACATGTAAAACACAAATGAAAAGAATATGATGCACTAAGGGGGCATTTGATGTTAAGAGCTTATATTCGCTAATTTACACCCACTCATTTTTTAGTTGGTGTAAATTAACAATGTCCACCTTTTTGTTTTGGACAAAAGAATCCAACCATCTGTTATAGAAAATTTCATCAATGAGGGGTAAAGATGTAATTTACTATTTTTAATTTATTTTGTCTACTTCCCATGTAAAACGAAACTTACAAAATTACCCTTCAATTTTTTATTTATTTAAAATAGTAAAGAGGGTTTTTTTTGTCCAAATGAAAAGGTGTATGTTGTTAATCTACCCCTAAAAATTAGAAGGTGTAGATTAACAACCTACACCCCTTCTAATCATTAATAATAAAAATGAAACTTACAAAACTACCCTTCAATTATACTTATTTAAAATAGTAAGAAATGGTTTTTTTGTTCAAATAAAAATGTGTAGATTGCTAATTTAACACTTCAAAAAAAGAGATGGGTGTAAATTAGCGAACCCCTATATTATATATTAAATAAAAAACTATTTCTGCATTCGAAGAGGGAATAAGAGTAAACATTGCTATTGTTGAAAACAGGTTATAAAAATAAGCTATCTGGAATAGCTTATGAAAATAAGTTGAAAACATCTTATAGATATATAATAAGCTATTTTCATTAGCTCTTTGAAACACTTAATTAAGTACTTATGACATAAGATAAGTTCTTTCCAAAAGTCTTGGCTATTGTTTGTTTTTAGAATGATGTTACGAAGTGATCATTGGTGGATGATAATTTTGGTATCATTATTATTGGTATATATGAACTAGGTTGCTTTTTGTTAAGAGTAACATTTGATGAGATAGGATCTAAAGATATGTGTATAAGATGTGGGTAGTCCTCATCTTACAAAATAGTTTTGTATAACCCAAATTTGAGTTATCCATTTGGCCACATTCTATCTGTCCAATGGCTATCGGGTTGCACTCAAGATATTTAGTCTTGGGTCTGTTAAGAGTCTCACATTTGATGATATAAGGCTTGAAAATGCGTTTTTAAGTGATGGATAACCCTCACTTTACATGTTGATTTTGTAAGGGTGAATGAAGCCCAACCTAAATTTTAAGACTTTTTACCAACCCTCAATTCCTTGATTTGGAAGTTTGCCATGTTTCTCTTTTTGTTTTCAATTATTATTGTTAAATTATTGACAAAATGACAAATTTGTGCTCTCTCTAGTCATACATGTAAGGTCATCAAACTGTTACGTTTGAAAGTGTCATTACCATGAGTCTAAATGGCACTAAACTGCATTTTTACTGTTCAATTTGATGCAGAGAATAAGCCAGCGCACTGCAGAACTGCAAAATGGAGCTGAAAATTTTGCATCATTAGCAAATGAGCTCGTCAAGACCATGGAAAGGAGGAAATGGTGGCAAATATAGACACAAACAAGTGAAAAAAAAATATTAATGAATTGTGTATTTATTGTCTTGTATATTTTGTTATGTTATATATTTGTGGCTGTTGGTTTTGTTTTTGTTTCATTTTTGCATAGATTTACAAATGGAAATTATTGCAAAATCACATTTCATACATTTTTTGTTTAATCTCCATTAGGGGGTGATAATAGACAAGATTATACTTTACAAGACGTGATTATAACATATTTTGAAAATATTACCTATAATAAGTCTATTTCAAATGTTATTTTCACTCATGACTTCAAGAGTTTAATTGTCAAATGTAAAAGGTTTTACAAAACGGAAAATTATGACCAACTATGTGCGTGATTTTAAAAATAATTATAACAAAAGTTAAATATTTATAATGATCTAACAATTGTGATTGATTGATAATATAAAAATTATTTACACGGATAGTGTATATAAATTAAATTTGAACTTCAATGTAATATGGGATCGTCGGTTGAATATGCTAATAAGTAATCATATCTAGCATCAAGTACAAAAAGAAGTATAGTATATCATATTTAGATTTCACACAATATTTTGTTAAAATTGTGCCTATCTCTTAATAAAATGTCACAAATTTAAATTATGATCTCTGTTGTTTAATATTCATATTGATACTCTTATTTAATATTCATATTGATAAATATATATTTTTTCGAATCGGTTAAAATATATAGGCTTAATTGCAGCTTTGGTTTCTTATTTTAGTTGAATCACAAAAATAGTTCCTCCATTTTATTTCTTCTCAGTTTTGGTCCCTCAAATAGAATTTTAGTTCAAAACGTGATGAAATGTCATTTTTTGAGCTTACTTAAGTCACACCATGCCTCAAGATCTCGTAGTGCAACAATTGTACATAGAATCTATGTTCATAAATGATGTGGTGTGGCTTAAAAAAATGATATTTTATCAAGTTTTGGACCAAAACTGGAGAGAAAGCCTAACAACACAACGCTTGTATTGCTCTCCCACAATCCCATTTTCACGGTTTAGGCTGTTCTCATTTCGCTCGCCGCTACTATGGGAATCGCTTTTGCTAGAATAAGTTGACTACTTTCGCGATTCAACTAAAATAGGAGACAAAAACTGCAATTAAACTAAATATATATTAATGACATTCCTAACACAAAACATGTTAAGAATGATAGAAACTAAAGTCAAATTACACGATTAATCAAACTTGAAATAATCTCTCTCGTCTCTCCTTCTCATTCACGGTGGGCCTGTACTGGCTCCACAGTCCACACGACGCGATTTTCTCTCGTCTCTCTCATTCGCAACCGGCTTCCATTGGCTCCACAGTCCACACGAGGCGACTTTCTCTCGTCTCTCATTCTCATTCACGACCGGCCTCCACACGACACACCTCTCTCTCATCTCTCCATCTCAGCCATCTCTCATATTCCACACGTGACACGACGATGACACTTGTCTCTCCTTCTCACATTCGACATCTCCATTCTTCGATCTCTCTCTTTTGCGACCAGCGCTGCCGCCTGCTCGTCTCTCTCTGCCTCTCCGTCTCATTTCGCAGTTTTGGACTATCTCAATCTGATTCTTATGGTTTTCAGGTTCTTACTTATTTTTTTTCTTATTCTACTATTTGTTAATTGTGAATTATTTTAGTTTAGAATTATGAACTAGTAGTAGTGTCTGAATTGTATTTGTGACTTTATGAATTGTGAACGGTTTTAGTGTGCAAATTGGGATTGTAAACTTTAATGTGTGTATTGTGATTGTAAATTGTTTACTGTTTTTTGTTAGTGTGGACATATGATTGTGAATTGTTTTACTTTGTGAATGTGAGTTGTAACCTTGAGAATTGTGAACTGTTTGTCTGAATGTATTTGTAATTCGGTTTTTTTTATGTACTAAGTTAGTGTTGTGTAATTAATTTGTGTTTGTTTTTACGAGTGATACAATATTTAAACATAAAAAAATTGATACATTTTTCAAGAAGAAAGTTTCTGACAAATATGAGAATTGTAAAGCTTCAACATCCACACTTGAAAAACCTCATTCTTGTGATCAAACAGTTCAACCAATTGAGCAGCTTTGCAAGATTCAAAAAGTCACCATGGATAAATTTGATGTTAGTTGTTTAAAAGTGACCCCAGAAAACGTCTCCGAATTTGAGATTATCCGATGAATCAAAGAGATGAAGTTCAAAGAGCTTATCTTAATTGAGGTCCTTATCAATGTGTAGTTGAAAAGTATCCCCTAAATGGAGACAAGCTTCTAAGATGATTTCAAGCATCTTGGTTCAAAACGTTCCCTTCATGGCTAGAGTACTTTCCGACTAATGATGTTACTTATTGTTTGTTTTGTTACTTGTTCAATACAAAATCAAGTGGGAACTCTACCCCCGGCGTCTTCACTAAAAAATGATTTAAAACATGGAGAAAGGTCAATGTCGGAAACAATTGTGCTATTCTTAAACATATTGGAGATAATCCTTGTTCGTTTCACAATAATGCAATGAAAACATCTCAAGACTTGTTCAATCAATTTATGCACATCATAAATGACTTAAATGTGTAGAGTGACGATCTAATCACAAAAGTAGACTTTGTCTCAATAGCTCAATTGATTCATTTCGTTGTCTCACATTTCAAGCTTGTGCTTTTAGAGGCCATGACGAATCATTGGGAGAAAAAAATAGAGGTAAAAACTTTCTTGAATTGGTCAAACTCTTAGCATCATACAATGATGAACTTGCAAAAGTAGTGCTAGAGAATGCTCCATATAATTTAAAGTATACCTCTCCTAAAGTTCAAAAGGAATTTTCCATATCATGTCTAGTAAAGTGAAAAGCTATATTCGAGAAGAGATTGAGAATTCTTAATTTTGCATAATATGAGCCACGTAATGAAACTTTAAAGGAGCAAATGACTATTACTCTTAAAAGTACCATTTGTGATGTTCTTTCTCGACATGGTCTTGATATTTTAAATATTTATGGGCAAGGGTACAATGGTGATAGTAATATGAGAGGGGAGTGAAATGGATTACAAACATTATTTCTCAATTTATGCTTGTTGTATATGTCACAATTTAGGGTTTGATGTCCCTCTTGCTTTGATATTTCTCTGTATAATCGTTGAAGTAACAATGTCGATTTACAAGAAAGGGGGGTTTGAATTGTAAATATGCCTTTTTAAAAATTCCTGTTAAAACTTAAGAAAATAACTCAAGAATGATCTTGGTTATGAAACAGAAAACGGAGAACGTTCTTGGTTTATGTTATAAAACAGAGAACGTTCTTTAATTAGCAGAAAATCAGTTTATATTTTATCTCAAATGATTAATGCAGTGTAATAAAGAAGGAGAAAAGAAAGAGAATACCACACAAAGATTTATCCTGGTTCACCCAACGTGGGTTACGTCCAGTCCTCACACTGTGAGATTTTCCACTAAGTGTTTAAAATGAAGAACCTTCTTAATCTTACAACACCTAGAATAAATCAACCTTGATCTATTTCTTTCTTAATTACTTTCCACCCAGAAAGCAATCACAACACCTATCTAACCTTGATAGGAAGCAATCTTAAACAAACTATAAAGAAACTCTTATAGTTTGAGTTTTTACAAATGATTGAATTTGACAGAATCTGATATTGCTCAACTCTTGTTTGAGAATAGATTCTTTACAGAGTATCTAATGACAATTTTGCAGCTGATATATGAATGAGCAGCAGTGGCTGTTTCGCGAATTGCAGAAAGTGATGTTGCCTCTGTTTTGCAGAATTTCAAGCTTAAGTGTGATTGTATAATGTTGATTACTTGGCACTTGAATTTCTTGCTTAGAACTGAGATAATGGCCTTCTATTTATAGGCTGGAGATGTACGAAATAGCTGTTGGAGAGGCCATGCTTTTTTGACTAAAACATTATTTTAGAATAAAAATAATACTTCTTTGAAAACAGCTTTTTGACTTTTGATGTTTTAGCATTGAAAGCATTTCTGTCCTTTCTTTGACATTTCTTCATTGATCTTGGATGGTACATTATCTGTCTTGAGTCTTGAGTGTAGCTAGAGGAGGTTGGAGAAGATTTGAATCGAATTGCAGACTGAAACAGAGAGGATGCAAGGCTGCTGTTGATGTGCAGAAAACGGAGAATGATTAACGTTCTTGGTTTTATCAGTTTGAACGTTCTTGAGCTTCAATAATCATTCTGGAGTTCCCGTTTTGAATGTTCTGTATTTCTTTTGTTCTTGTCTTGTCATATACCCAGTTTGATCAAGTTTTCTTGACATTTGAATTTTGGAGTTCTTAAGTCGTCATGACTTTTGTCCATGTTTGAACTCTTTGATCTTTGCGATCAAATGTCCTTTTTGAGTCTGGATTATTTGTACTTGTTCCTTGCCATGTACTTGTTAGATATGAATGATTTCCAGAGCAGATTCTTTGTTAACGATGTAGATAAACTTTGAACAACATGCTGTGATAGATAGTTCGGTGAAGCTGAAGATCATTCTCTGTTTATGATGCAGAATGATCTTGTTGTTGTCTTTTCTTGTATTTGCTTGATTCTGCTCTTAATTAAAACCACTCAAGAACACAAGTTAAATTAACATAACATTTAGAATCATAATTAATATTCTTAATTAACCTTTGTTTATTTTCATCAAAACTTTAAAATAGAGAGTTTGTCTCAACAATTGTTACCACATTTACATCTCATAATTACAAATCAAGGAGATCAAATCAAATCCTGATTTGTCTAACTTATTTTTGGAAATCTGATAAATATAATTACAAATTAATATTATTTCCTAATTCACATCCCCCCTCAAATTGATGCGGCTGCTCAAGGAGCATCAATTTGCTAACTAGAAACTGATGGCGCGAGCGAGGAACAACTTTGATAAGAATGTCTGCAACTTGAAACTGAGTATTGATGTGAGGGATGGATATAATCTGATTATCATAGGCCTCACGGATGGAGTGACAATCTACTTCAATATGTTTGGTGCGCTCATGAAAAACAGGATTTGCAACAATTTGAATAGCACTTGTATTGTCAGCATAGAGAGACGTCGGCTCTGTTTGAGGGAATCCAAGTTCAGCCAAAAGACCACGAAGCCAAATTATCTCAGAACAAGCAGTAGACATAACACGATACTCTGATTCAGTAGATGATTTAGAGACTCGTGTTTGTTTCTTACTTTTCCATGATATTAGTGAAGAACCGAGAAACATGCACCAACCGGTGGCAGATCGCCGAGTGTCGGGACACCCAACCCAATCAGCATCACTATAGGCAATCAATTTGGGAACTGTTCCCATGGGAAATAAGAGACCTCATTGAGAGCTACCTAGCAAATAACAAATTATGCGACGGACTGCAGCCAAGTGAAGGTGGCGAGGAGAGTGCATGAACTGACTTACTTGTTGAACAACAAATGATATGTCAGGTCGGGTAATTGTCAAATAATTAAGACTACCCACAAGTTGTCGATACAATAAAGGATCTGGCAATAGATCACCATCATCTCGATGATATTTCACGTTAACCTCAAGAGGAGTATCTACTAGATTAGCTGATTAGAGGCCTGCCATAGAAATAAGGTATGTCACATACTTATGTTGATGAAGAAATATACCCTTGGGGGTAGAATGGACCTCAAGGCCAAGGAAATATTGCAAGTTACCAAGATCTTTCATATGAAATGCAGTTTGCAATTGATGTTTAAGTTCCCGGATGGATGTCTGATCAGATCTAGTAATGACCATATCATCAACATAAAGGAGGAGTAGAACAATGCCGGTAGATGTGCGATGAATAAATAAAGAGGAGTCATGCTGACTTTGAGTAAAAGAGAAACCAAGTAGAGTGGAACGAAATTTCTCATACCATGCTCGAGGTGTTTGTTTCAAACCATATAAAGAGCGTTTGAGCTTGCAGACACCATGAGATGAAGAAAATAGACCTTGAGGAGGAGTCATATAAATATCTTCAGTGATATCACCGTGAAGAAATGCATTCTTCACGTCCATTTGATGAAGAGTCCACCCATTAGAAGCAGCTATAGAGAGTACAATGCGAACAGTTGTCATTTTGGATACCGGTGCAAATGTCTCATCATAATCAATTCCATATTCCTGTTTGTTTCCTAAAGCAACCAATCGAGCCTTGTATCGATTCAGGGACCCATCAGAATTTTATTTAATAGAATACACCCATTTGCAGCCTATGGGTTTGATATAAGGAGGACAAGAGACAATATCCCACACGAAATTCTCTTGAAGAGCCTGAAGTTCCTCATTCATTGTTGTTATCCAGCGCACATCTTTAATAGCCTGTGAGTAACAAGTATGAATAGATATGCTAGAAAGAGATGCAGACAAAGAGGTATGTGAGAAATTATACCTGTCTGGTGAATATCTATTTGGTGCACGAGATGCTCTATCAGAATGTCGTGGTGCAACCGCTACAGGATCAGGTGGTGGATCAGGGTCGAGAAGGGAGGTTATAACCTGCTGTTTGTGTTTTCTAACATCCACATTTCCTGGTTTAAAACGTTCTATAGATTGAAACATAAATTGATTATAAAAAAATGTCACATTCCTAGAAATGCGAAAGCGCTGGTTAGAAACATCATAACACACAAAACCCTTATGAGAGTGACTATATCCCATAAATGCGCATTGAGGAGACTGTGCTCCAAACTTATGTCTTTCAAAGGGAGGTAGGTGAACAAAACACACACATCCAAAAGTATGTAAATCACTATAATCAGCCTGAATTTTAAAAAGACGAAAAAAAGGAGAGTCAAGATCAATAACTCTAGAAGGAAGACGATTGATTAGGAAGACAGATGTGGAAAGAGCCACCACCCAATATCGAGATGGTACAAAAGCTTGAAGAAGTAAGGTGCACGTTACATCAAGCAAATGACGATTCTTACGTTCTGTCATTCCATTTTGTTAGGGGGTATTTGGACAGGATCGTTGAGACAAGATACCTTTTTGCTGAAGATACTCTTGAAACTCATGAGACATATACTCACCACCAGAGTCAGAGCGAATTTTTTTAACACTTTCTTGAAATTGTGTTTCAACATATGTTAGAAATTTCTTAAACATAGAAAACACTTCAGATTTGGACCGAAGAAAATATATCCAAGTAAAACGACTGTAATCATCAATAAATGTAACAAAATATTTATAATGAGCATGAGAAGTTACAGGAGACATTCCCCATACATCACTATGAATCATATCAAAACAAGTGGAAGCACGATGAGCACCAGACGGAAAAGGAAGTGTTTTACTTTTAGCCAATTTGCAAACATAACATGGCATAGAGGCATTAGAAACAACATTTTTATTTCCCAATAAACCAGTTTTAACTAAATGAGACAA
>NC_021162.2:57717647-57727405 GCF_000331145.2 Cicer arietinum | reverse complement strand
TTTTAACACTTTCTTGAAATTGTGTTTCAACATATGTTAGAAATTTCTTAAACATAGAAAACACTTCAGATTTGGACCGAAGAAAATATATCCAAGTAAAACGACTGTAATCATCAATAAATGTAACAAAATATTTATAATGAGCATGAGAAGTTACAGGAGACATTCCCCATACATCACTATGAATCATCTCAAAACAAGTGGAAGCACGATGAGCACCAGACGGAAAAGGAAGTGTTTTACTTTTAGCCAATTTGCAAACAGAACATGGCATAGAGGCATGAGAAACAACATTTTTATTTCCCAACAAACCAGTTTTAACTAAATGAGACAAAATAGCAGAGTTTGGATGACCCAATTTTCTATGCCAATCATCATAAGAATTCAAAAAATTATTACAAGCAAGAGATAAATGATTCGAAATAAATTGAAGTGGAAACAATCGTCCCACTTTAGGCCCCTTCGCGATCACCTTCCCGAACACCTACTCCCTGAATTCCCAAGGCTGAAAGAGCATAAAGTACCATTTGCTGAATCATTTCAGGCTGTAGAGCATCACCATTAGAGGCACTAGAAATGGAAGGACGAACTGCGGAGCTCGTAGTGGCATGGAGTGCCTGCACGGAATGTTGTGTTGGTCGTGGAGGGCGCGTGAAACAATCAGAGATAATATGACCTTGCTACTTGCAATAATTACAAAACTTCTTATTGCAACTACGAGCGACATGTCCAAACTGTTTACGCGAGAAACATTGGACTTGTCGCATATCACGAACTTTACCTCGGCTCTGAGCAGCATATGCAACATGTTCAGAAGTGACAACATCACGAGACATGGTTCCTTGAGTAAGGAGACGTTGTTCCTCTCTGAGAAGTTCACCAACACATGTATCCAAAGATGGAACAGGATTTCTGTTCAGCAAAGCACCTCGCGACATGGCCAAACTGTTTACACGAGAAACATTGAACTTGTCGCATATCACGACTTTACCTCGGCTCTGAGCAGCATATGCAACATGTTCAGAAGTGACAACATCACGAGACATGGTTCCTTGAGTAAGGAGACGTTGTTCCTCTCTGAGAAGTTCACCAACACATGTATCCAAAGATGGAACAGGATTTCTGTTCAGCAAAGCACCTCTAACAACCTCAAATTCCGGACGAAGTTTCATGAGAAATTGATCCCGCTTACTAGTGTCGTAGATAGCTTGGACATCCGCAAGAGAAGTCTTGGGAATGGCAGCAAATAGAATAGCAGAGTGTTCTGTCCATAAATTCAAAAATTCAGAATAATAATCTTGAATTGACAAATTACCTTGCTTGTAATTGGCTATCTCTAGCTCCAACTGAAAATGTTTGGCCGTATTGTCTTGGTTGTAGATACGCTTCAAATAGTTCCACATTTCTTGACCAGTTGAAAAAGAGCGCAAATTATTGATCATATGAGGATCAATAATATTGAGAATCCAAGAAATAATCTGAGCATCTTTGATTTCCCACGCATCTAAGGCGACTTTCTCTGTCGGTGCCTTAGAAATCCCATCAAGGTGACTCCATAATCCCTTTCCTTTAACATACATTTTGAATTGAAATTCCCAAGCAGCGTAATTCTTACCGGTAAAACGTATACAAAAGTTGTCTTTTTCAAAAGCCATCACGTGCACAAAGTTGTTGTTGTTTATTTTTTTTCTTCAGTAATGTGCAGACAAAAAATTAAGAATAAAATAACTGAAGCTAGCAAAGGGATCAATCAAATGCTTTCTTAAACAAGAGGTCTGTAACAAAAAAATTTACCACGAGACAACCAAACACGATCACGCAAGCAGCAGCGGCTGAGCAGAAACCGATCAACAAGCAGCGAGAATGACCCAGAAACGTAGTAACGGGCAGCAGCGAGAATGACCCAGAAACGCAGTAACGAGCAACAGCGAGAAAAAACCCAAAAGCACAATTGCAACACCGAAAAATTGTAATCGACAATCAGGAATCGCGAAGATGAAACCAAGAATCGAACTGCAACCAGCTATGGTTGAGAGTTCGCAACGTAATCACGAAACAAGCAAGTACCAAGAACGGAAGGAAAAATTTTCAAGAGCGACCCAGTGGGATGTCCCTGAATAAAGCCAAGATTAACTAAGAACTCACAAGTTTGATCGAACCTGCTGATACGATGTCACAATTTAGGGTTTGATGTCCCTCTTGCTTTGATATTTCTCTGTATATATAATCGTTACCACATTTACATCTCATAATTACAAATTAAGGAGATCAAATCAAATCCTGATTTGTCTAACTTATTTTTGGAAATCTGATAAATATAATTACAAATTAATATTATTTCCTGATTCACAGTATACATTGTTTTGCACATAGATTACAACTTGATTTGGTTAGAGATGTTTTTCCCATTCATGATTTCTTTTCACACTTAACTTTTGCTATCAATGTTGTATGTTCCTCTAGTAAGCGTCATGATGAATTGCAAAATGTTATATTAGAGGATGTTTCAGCTTTGTTGGAGATTGATAAACTTGAAAGTGGTAGTGGACAAAACCAGGTTTGTCATGACCCGGAGATACTCATTGGAGCTCACATGGTAATGGTAATGCTACTCATAAGCTTATGAAATCATTTGAGTTCATATTGATTTACACATGATGAAAGAGATTATGGGAATTACAGATCATCTTTGTCAAGCTTTCGAAGAGAAATCTTAAGATATACTTAATGCAATGTAATTAGTCAACAATACAAAAACGTTAATTCAATAGTTGAGAGATGATGGTTAGGATGATTTTATTGAAAAATGTGATATTATTTTGTGAACAATATGATATTGATTCCCCTTATTGTAATGCTATTTATATATAACACGAACGACACGTTCGTCATCAACATGATCACATCACAATGAGTCAACAATATAAAGTGAATCTCTTTTGTGTTGCAATTGATCAACAATTGTAGGAATTGAATCACATGTTTTGTGTGCAAACAATGAAGCTTTTAAGTCTAAGCAATTGTTTGGTTCCTAAAGATATTTACAAAACGTTTGATACAATTCCTAAAGATATTTACAAAGCATTTGTCCTATGGATTTTAATTATCAAGAGAAAATGAAGTTAATATTTCAATTAAAACACTTTATTCTTGATATTGTTAGTCATCTAGATTTGAATAATTTGTCCACAATATCTGAATTGTGTAAAGCTCTAAAACATAATCCATCTTATCTTAATTTTTTCGGTTTCTACAACTACTACAGAAATATCATTTTCAACAATGAAGATTATCAAAACAAGACTGCATAACAAGATATATGATGAATTTATTGTTGACAATATGATGCTTTATATTGAAAAAGAAATAGCTAAAAACTTTAATTCTAATTCACTTATCGATGATTTCAAGACTTTAGGAGAACGAATGACACAACTGTAATTAGATGTAAAAGTCTCTTTTCATAGATTTTATTTTTATTTTGTATTGATATTACGTTGAATCTTTAATAAAACTATATCTATTTCATAAATTTTAATTATAACATTTTAGTTCATACTTGTCGCTCCCCACAATATTTTATGCTAGATTCGTCACTGCATATAGAATTGATTGCACTATAATTTAGCGTAAAGTATTATATATCAATTATTTAAACGAATTGGAAGTAGAAGCAATTTACCAAAAAAAGAATATGCAGTTATATTTTTTTGTTGATGTTTTGTTAAGCATGAATTAAATTTGGATATGAATACACATCTTATACCTTTTTAGTTTTCTCTGGCTTTAATTTCAAATAGCTTAGAGGAGGATGCTTCTTGTACTCAGTTTTCTAGATATTTTTAGCTTGTTTTTCATTGAATAAAATCATTAATTTGATCTTTAAACTACTACTCTATCACTTATTTGGTCCCTTGACTAAAAAAATATAATAAACCAAATAGATAACAGTTATATTGATGTTCAATTGAAAAAAAAAAACATGACTGATTGAAAAATAGTTCAGATTTCAACAAGGTCACATGTGTAAAATTGAACTATGGCCCAATCAGAAAAATTTAATTGTCATATGTACTCTTAAGATAAAAAAAACTTATATATAATAAAAGTAAAATATCTTTAATGATCTAAATATTATAATTAATTGACAATATAAAAATTATTTATATTGATAGTATATATGAATTAAATTAATTTTAAAAATAAATTAAAGAAAACTGAAAATATAATAATCTAATTTAGGTAGTATGTTTTGATAATTTAGCCTAAGCTCTATATGATTCAAAATTATTTAACTCTTTTTTTAAAAATATTATTTTTAACAGTTTTCGTGTTATACCTTGAGCGATATACTTATTTATTCAATTGGATTTGACATATATTTTTGGATTGACATTATATAAAAAAATGTATCGTGGGATTGACAATTGAATTGGAATTATATGAAGAACTTTGACTTACATTTCGAAAATTCTAATAAAAATCACTTAAAAATGAATTTATATTGTCAAACAAGGAGGTTATAAGGTCAAGTCATAAAACGTGGATATTCATAATAGTACATTTAAAAATGAGTTTGATCCTTTCTTAGACGATGTGAATTTAGCGCATTTAATTAATTTAGACTTATGTCAAACACTTTTAATGAAATCAGAATTTATATTTTGATCATTTACATGTTAAAATTTTATAAAAGATATAAAGTGTTATGAATATTTATATTAGTGGATGTGGATTCTCTTTAGCCTTCTAAGTTTTTTAACATCTATAACATCTATTAGTGAATGATTTTATTGTTGATTATAATTTGATAAATTAGTGTTCCAAATATTAGAGGGAGATAATAAGCATCTAAAAATAATAATTAAAATATACTATCTCATTTTGATCCTGATACAAACTAGCGTGAACCAGAATTTCAAAAGACAACATGAGAAGTAAATTAGATATGATTGATTTTTCACGTGAAAAGAAAATGAGAATGATGAAATGCATATATTCAAGAGTATTGATAAATGACTACTGTTGATTTTGAAGAGAAATATTTACCTGAAATGAATTCAAAAACTTTTTCATACATGAAAGACTCAATTTACATATGAAAGATGTATTACAATGTATCTATATGGATCACTTGATAGTGCTAATTATATGAAAGTCCCTGAAGAATTTAATTTTTGTAAGATGTACAATTTGGGCTCTTGAAAAGATTGTTTAGTCAAAAGAAATAAGTATCTTTATGCTCTCAAACAATCTATATGCATGTTGTATACTATTCTTAGTGAATATGATCAAATGAGGGATATGAGAATGACATCGTTTGTCTATTTTTAAGAAAATATATGGAAATGAATTTGATATAAATACTATTAGAAATCCTGAAGAACTTCATGTAAGAGTGTGACCTTTATCGTTACTAACACTATTAATCAAGACTTTTACCGTGGGATAAGTACCTAGGAGATAAGTATCACCGTCCATTCATTCCTACTGCCAATTGATTGAATATTTGAAGAATAGTATTTGAGTAAATCATGAAGCTTATATAGTAAAAACGATAAGGGTCTGGCTGTTACACTTCTGAAATCAAATTGATTAAAGAAAAAGTTTGAAATGAAATATGTACGAAGGGAACATAGTTATTTTGATTGAATGTTTGAAGAATAATATTTGAGTAAATCATGAAGCTTATATAGTTAAAGTACTAATATGGTTCTATATTGACAAATCACATTTATTGTGTACTCCAATGGTTCTATGGTCATTAGACACGAACAAAGATCTGTTTTAGAACTTCAGAAAATGATGAAGTACTAATTGGTCATGAAATATCATATTTTAGTTCAATTTGGAGACAATATGGAACCTTGTTAATTGTACATATTTTGATATATTATTTGTTGTCAATCTATTAACAATATACAATTCTTTACCTTACAAAGACATTGAAATAAAGTCAAACATATATTTTGTTACATTAGATATGCAGGTTATTTGTCTAATTCTCATAATGACATTTTATCATTACATGAGACAAGTCAAGGATGCAATTTTATTGAGATATGTGATTCTACACATACAAAAAACTTGTGGCTTTTCTTCTAAAATGGGGTTATTGTAACAATTCAATGTAAAGATAATATCACATGCACGACTAATTTGGAGAAAAATATAACAAATGAGGTAAAATAATTTTTTCTACAAAGTCACTCCGAAGTGAATCTTTTGAGCACCTAGTATCAAAAATTAATTGACCTTCATCGTCTTAGATATAATTGCCTCCATGAGGGAGAAAAATAAATGTGTACTACATTCTTGTTTCTTTCACCATGATTTTGTCCCTCTAAGTTTTCCTGTTATGGTTTTTAAGGAGGCAATTCCCACATAAAGTATGTTGTACTCTTTTTTCTTCACTAGGTTTTTTCTTTTTGGATTTTTTATAGTAAGATTTTAATGAGGCATATCCTCAATAAGCATCCAATGGGGAGTGTTATGAATATTTATAATAGTGGATTTCTATTCTCTTTAGCCTTCTACATTCTTTAATATCTATGACATCCATTAGTAGATGAATTACTATTGGCTAGTGGGCTATACTAGATGTTAGTGACTTCCCTTATATTAATTTGACTATGTCCTATAAATATGATTCATATGACATTGTAAGAGTGCACCTTGATGAATACAATACATATACTCTCATGTTCTCTCTTATCTATTTTTTCCTTTATGTTCATGCTTCTATACTTTATTTGTGTTAGTTTTATATCATAGAGAGACTAATCCAATGATTTTATTTATTTATTTAAAAAAATCCAATGGAAACTAATTTAGATTAAATTGATCTTTTTTTTTATTAAAATAAAATTTAGATAAGTTGAATTTCGAAGGCTCATTAGAGTCAAAGCTCAAAGAGCGGTGTTAGAGGTAGTTATAGATATCCACGACAAAAAGAAAAAAGCAAAATGATATAATCGTAATAAGAAGTTGGATTTTGGGGGCTCATTAGAGTCAGAGTTCAAAGAGCGGTCTTAGAGGTAGTTATAGATATCCACCAAAGAGAAAAAGACAAAATGATATAATCGTAACAAGAAGAAATGGAGAATATGGGAGAAAATATCCATTTTGATCCATCAATACGTGATGCGTGGTCACAGTAGTTCTTAAATGTATCAAAATTATAAAAAATATTTAAATATATTTTTTGTTAGTCAATTATTGTGTCTTTAGTTAGTTAGTTAAATTTTCGAATGCGTTTTTCATTTGTAATTTAGTCAATAACTAACAAAAGAGATGTTGGGGATGCATTTGAAATAACAATGTCAATCACAAGAAAGAAGAATTTGAATTGTGATTCCCTTTTTAAAAGTTAATTCTTGCTTTTATTTTTAGCTAATTCAAGATTAATTTTGGTTTCAAAAACAACAAATGCAGAACATTCTTGGTTAGTGAAAGTAAAAGAAAATATCTCTACATGATATGTACTTAGTGAGTGAGAAATAATTAAAGATAATAAGAAGAAAATCACAAAGTAATGTATTCTGGTTCCCCCAAGGTGAGCTAGATCCAATCATCACAATTTGCGATTTTTTCCACTAATGTGCTTAAACGAGAATATTCTTAATTTACCCATAAACTTTCTTGACCAGTTACGTTGTTTCACCTTTCGCCCTTGAAAGGATTTCCTATAGTTATCTTTCAGTCCATAAAAGTTTTTTTACAAGTCACCTTTTAATCACAATTGTTTTTTTTACAATCCACTGATCAATTTATCTTCAAGAATATAGTCTTGAGTTTCAAATGAAATATCAAAAGAAGGTTAATAGATCCGAATCTACTCAACACTTATTTGAGTTTGATTTTCAGCAGAAAACTCAGTATAGAGATCCTTGAATTTAGTGAAAAAGAAATGGAGCTTTTTTTGCTTGATTCAAGAACTTAGATTTCTCAAGTATAATTCTTTATGTGATTGATTGTTTGCACTTGAAACTCTTGCAGCCATCTTGACCTTGAGGTTCCTTTTATAGGCGTTATGAAGGTTGATGACATCTCATGTAGCAATTAAAAATCCAATTGTTCAAATTTATTATTTAATGGACATGTGTTCTATTTGATCAAGATCGTTTTTGCTTTATAACTAGATCGTTCTTCGTTTCTATTTTGAGTGAATGTTGGAACGAGAGCTTTTGACAACTGTTTGGTGTAAGTTTTTTTCTTTCTTTTGTTTTGTATGCAAGCTACCTTTTTGCATAGATGCATTATCAGTGTCTTATCCTTATTGTCTTATTGTACTTGTTTCATAGACAATCAATTCTGGAGATTGATCTTGTTATGGTTCTTGATGTTTATTTTGCTTCTTTTAATCTTTTGTGCTTAATCATGGTTTTGAGTTGCTTTGATGTTTAATTCACTTGAATTCTGAGTTTTAATGCTTTTTTATTTTTAGAATAAATTATCCAGAATGATCTTATGTAAAGAAGACCGGTACTTTCGCAAACCAAATTGATTTTGGTTTGACTAAACTAAATGTTGTAAAAAACCAGAACAATCTTGGTTTGTCCTGACTATTGTTTTTTATGAACTAAAATTATCTTGTTTCTTCTAGAATGACCTTGTTTATTCCAAAATGATTTTGTGTTGTTATATTAATATCTATTTTAAAAAAATACACTCAGAAGCACAAGATAAATAGCAACACAATTTCAAATCATAATTAGAAGCTAATTAACTTTATTTGATTATCATCAAAATATTAATTTGAAATTTTGTCTCAATAACATTTGTAATTTTGATATATTCAATGACTATAGTGACAGTGCCTCACACATTTAATGACCAACATGTTAATTTACTCAGAATATGGAGAAGACAAAAATGAGAATGACATCTAACTTAAACTTCTATGCAAAAGATAATGATAAGTCTTAGAGAACAATCATTACAAGAATATTTGATTTCTCAAAATGGATGGTTTAATCAAAACCAAAGAAAGACACTCTCTACGAGAAAATACTTCAAATTTTTTCAAAATAAAAGAGGAATTAACACCTATAAAAATAATACTTTGAATCAATATCAATTTAATTCTTTTATTTATTGTTATTGACTTAACTCTTCTTATTAAAAAGAACATCTTAGGATCACATCAATAGTGGTCAAGGAAATGTGCCAACAAAATAAGATTAAAGAGACAGAAAAAATGGATTGTAGATGGTGAATAATATTGTAACTTTTCTAAGTGAAAAATGGAAAAGGCAATAAAATTTACTATTCAATTTAAATAAATGATTAAACTTATAAGCAATTTTTTAACATATAATTATTAACTAAATAAATAAAATAAAATAAAATAAAGAAATTAATAAGCACATTTAAAAGAAAAAAAGAAGAAATTATACCAATTGCAAGACATATTACAATATTTAAATATGAATATAAATATCTAAAAAGTAATTCAAAAATATAAAGACGACCAAACATATTCCGATTATAAATATTCGGTGTAATATATTTTTACAAATCTGAAACCTAATTAATCTGTAATTTTTCAACTATACCCTTATACAAAAAAGTTAAACGGTATGCATTTTATTTGATGTAGAAAAGGGACTAACCTCCAACAATTAAATCCAAATCTAACATAATACATAATTGATATTGAATAACAATCTAAAATTGTTTTATGTTGAAAATAGATATTCTTTTTTTTTTTTTTTTTTTTTTTTTTAAAAAGTAAGTGATAGGGGACATGTTTCTTT
>NC_021162.2:57687856-57717605 GCF_000331145.2 Cicer arietinum | reverse complement strand
TTTTTTTTTTTTTTTTTTTTTTTATGTATAAATAGTAAGTGATAGTGGACATGATTCATTGTAGCCATACTAACATATCTATCTGTGTAACTTGTATTTACATACATATTTTATATTGTCAAGTCTCCTAATTCCTAATATGAACCTTGAAGTTCATCATATTGTCTTTGACGCAAATAAATGTGCAGAACTCCTGAAACATTGAGGTTATTTTACTTCTTTTTATTTAGTTGTGATGAAATTTTCTTTTCTTTTATTAGACATTCTAACTTGTAATAGTTTTCTTTGATGCGATTTTGACCAATTTGATTAGTTAATGCAATTTCATTGTCAGAAAAGATCCTCAAACTTTAAAGCTAAATATGCTGTAAATTTAGAAACGATAAACTAGAATTAAGCAAAATCAGTTGATTCGGTCAAACTCAAACCATTTGAATGAGCTAACTTGATACACTGGCGAGTTATAGTGGGTCCTAAGTCACATGAGTTCACAAATATAAGTGTATATATATGTTCGAATGGTTGGATGTGGGTGAGAAAAAAAATAGATTCACATTTACCAAAAGTCGACCACTTCACTTAAAACTTTAAATATAAAAAACTCAATTTGTTTAGGGTAAATATTTTAATCTTACTTAGTTATCACACCACAAGTATGATAATGAATTGTTTGATAAAAATCTCATGAAACATTGATACAAATATTGAAAATCTAATATGTTTTTTTTAAATATTTGAAAACAAAATGAACAAAAAATTAGATAAAATAAATATTCTAATAAAAAATAAAAACACATCATCTAAACCAATCCACCTACATTAATTAAAACCCGTCTAAATCGATACAAAAATCAATTAAAATTGTACTTGTAAATTACAATCTAAATTTTAAATTATTTGATAAAATTAGATTCCAACTCACTCTTACCCAACTCAACCATATGAGCGGTCCAATATGTAATACTCAATCTTCCGTTAAACATTATGGGTGTTGTTGATCCAACCCTCGACAATTCTTGACATTTTTTCGAATTCTAAGAGATCTTTAACTAAAAAAGTCAATCCAAATAAAATTAATAATCCGCCAAATATTATTCACCTCCCTCTGCTATGTTTCTCCGACCATGTAGTGGGCCCGCCACAAAATGTGAATAATAAGAAAAACAACAATAATCTTGTATCAGCCACATGGGTGGCTGCACAATTAAATTTCCATTTCACACCCAAAAAAAACAATGATATTGTTAATACCATGCCGACCCATTAGTCAATCAAATTTCTTCTATTTTCCCATATCCAATTATCTTTCACTTTATACTTATCATCGAATCAATAACAAGAAAAATATTAAAATAAATAAATAAAATTAGATTCAGAACAGATAAATACTCTCCAAAAAATAAATTCTATTCCACTGTCATGATAGGTCAAACATACGGCAAGAACGAATAAAATAACATAAATTGAAATTCCATTCAATTAATTTCCATTACATTCCACATGTCTTTCTTTTCTTCACATAAGAATCATCATATTCATACTCCTAACATCATAGTAAAAGTAAACACGTATTGGTCTGGTCAGTGGTGTCTCCTCTTTACTAATTGCACCCCCACACACACCAATTTAAAAACCCCCTTCAACACCAATCACTATATTTAAGAACTCTCCTCGTTTGCAATTTCCAAAAGCCATAACTCATCAATCCCAAACACACACAGACACCCTTTTCAACTTTCTCTCTTAAAATCAAACACTTTCATCAAAAGGGTCAAAGTTCTCTGTTCTGATTTTTCTTATTTTTGGAAGTTGCAATATTACAAACCCCAAGTTTCAATTTTTTCAACTTTAATCACCAAATTTGAAGTATTTATTTAGGCCCATATTGCTTTTTTCTCGGTCTCTTATCTTTTTTAGTCTAAACCTTTATCTGGGTCATCAATGGCAACTTGGGTTTTATCAGAATGTGGTTTAAAGCCACTTGCTCCAGTTTTTCCGAAACCAAAAACTGGAATTGTTTCATCACACCATTCAAAGGTTAGATTTTTAGGCACAAACAAAGGATTGGGAGTATCAGATCTAAAATTTCAATCAAAAAGCATACAAAGTTGTAGTTTTGAGAAAAGTAAATGGAGTTTGAATGTGAGTGCTCCTTTGAGGGTTGATTCAATTGAACAGGAAGTTCCAGAGTTTGACCCTGGTTCACCACCACCATTCAGTTTGGCTGATATAAGAGCAGCAATTCCAAAACATTGTTGGGTGAAAGATTCTTGGAAGTCAATGAGTTATGTTTTGAGAGATATTGTTATTGTTTTTGGATTGGCTGCTGCTGCTGCTTATCTTAATAATTGGATGGTTTGGCCTCTTTATTGGGCTGCTCAAGGAACCATGTTTTGGGCCCTTTTTGTTCTTGGTCATGATTGGTAATTACAAGTTTTGTTTTTACTCTATTTTTGTTTTAATTCAATAGTAGAAAATGACAGCTTGTTCAAATTCTGCTAAGAAATACTATTGTGCTGCTATATGACAACATATTACGGAACAATAACAATTTATTCAAATTCTGCTATGTTGTAGCACTATAAGGCTGTTATAGCTACTATTTGATAACACTATTTTGGATTGAATTGGGTTTCAAAATTGTGTCTTTGTTTGACTTTGATTGCTGTTTTGGAATTTTCAGTGGTCATGGAAGCTTTTCAAATGATCTTAATCTTAACAGTGTGGTTGGACACATCTTACATTCTTCTATTCTTGTTCCCTATAATGGATGGTAACTTACAAAAATTTACTTCTCATTTTTTTGCTTCATTAATTATATTTGTAACTAATATTTACCTTGATTATACAGGAGAATCAGTCATAGGACTCATCACCAAAATCATGGCCATGTTGAGAATGACGAATCTTGGCAACCTGTAAGAGGATAATCATTATTTTTTTTTCTTTCAGTGTTTAAGAATTCTTTTTGTCTCCAATTTTTTCTATATAATACTTTTTTTTATAAGCTTTTTCTATATAATTCTAATATAAGAAGTGTATGTGCTAATTTTGCAGTTGACAGAAAAATTATTTAAGAGCTTGGATTCTATGACACGTTCTTTAAGATTTACAGCCCCTTTTCCATTGCTTGCATATCCTGTTTACCTTGTAAGTTGTTTATTGTGCCTACAAGTTTTGACCAAAATTTGTATATTAATTAGTCTTGGTAGAAGAATTGACTTGACTGTTGATGTTTGAATTCAGTGGAGCAGGAGTCCTGGGAAGACTGGTACTCATTTCCACCCAAGCAGTGATTTGTTTGTTCCAAGTGAGAAAAAAGATATTCTCACTTCTACAGCTTGTTGGACTGCTATGGTGGCATTGCTTGTTGGATTGGGATTTGTTATGGGTCCAATTCCAGTACTTATGCTTTATGGAGTTCCCTATGTTGTAAGTTTCATTTTTCTGTTAATTTAATTCATAAACATTGTCGGCATTAAGAGTTTTTAGACCGCCAATGAATTATAGTCGTTAAACCATCAAGAATGTTTGACTTTAATCATGATTACTTCAAAATTCATTCAAATAGGTGCTTGTGATGTATTGATAGTGTAAAAGTTTTTATACCGAGTGTGTATAGAAATTAAACTCTTTTTTAATATGCATGGTTTTACTCTTTGAGTCAATTAAGAATGAAATCCTAATTTGACTTTTGTTTGAATTGAAGATCTTTGTGATGTGGTTGGATTTTGTGACTTACTTGCACCATCATGGTCATGAAGATAAATTACCTTGGTATCGTGGAAAGGTACTTTTATATACTTGAACTTGGATCCTCTGTAGTAGTCTAGTCTGTTTAGTCAAATTTCGGCTGTTGGATTTAGATTGTACCTTGATCCAATAGGCAAGATATGACTGACATTGACTGGACGGTTGCTATGTTTTTTGGTTTGTCAGATGTTTTCGGAGTGTTTACATTTTTAACCCTCACCTTGTTGAATAGGAATGGAGCTATCTTAGGGGTGGTCTTACTACTATTGATCGCGATTATGGATGGATTAATAACATTCACCATGACATTGGAACTCATGTCGTTCATCACCTCTTTCCTCAAATTCCCCACTACCACTTAGTTGAAGCCGTAAGTATCTCTCTATTTTTGGTGAAACAATGAATATAATAACTCTATAACTTTCAAAGCGACCCTAATAAACCAAAGTTCGGCCAGGTTATTAGTAACGTCTGACCAAGGATATTCTGACTAGGATTTGAAATTGAGTACTTCTGATTGGTTCGACCTGATAGTGATTTGTTTTTAGTTGCAAAAGTTTGAATGTATTATTTGCTTTGCTTGCAGACTGAGGCAGCTAGGCCTGTGTTTGGAAAATATTACAAAGAGCCAAAGAAATCAGCACCTCTTCCCTTTCACCTTGTTGGGGAATTTATAAGGAGCTTAAAGAGAGACCATTTTGTTAGTGACACTGGTGATGTTGTGTATTACCAAACAGACCCTGAACTTAGTGACTCTTCTAAATCAGAATAATTTTTTTGATAACTTTTGACACAATTCTTATTGGTTAAAGATTGTGTGAACTTCTGATAATGTTAGTGCAAATTAGTAGAGAATCCACTTCATAACAAAAAGTGATTGATGGATATTAAAGAATGTGTAGGGGGTATAAGATTATCCTTCTTTTTTATTTTTGATATAATAAGATAATTATCCTTCCTGACAAGTGAAATTTTGTAAATTCATTCATCTTCATGAAGGAAGTGATATCCTGAATTATGATCAAGTTATTTATTTATTTGCTAATATTGATAATTTTGAATATTGTTTGTCTTTATTTAGTTTTAACTATTGCTTTGAAAAGTTTCTTAAAAAAGTTGTTGTCAAATGCTGAATTAGCTTGTCACATTTTTAAAAACTTTTTCGTGTGATTCCTTTTATGAATATACCAAACATAAGTTTGTTTTTATTTTATTTTTTAATTTAAAGTGTAGGTTTGGAAGATGAAAGATTTGTCAAAATCACGATAATGACTGTAATTTTATAGAAAATGTAAAATATTTAACTTTTTTAATTTCACCGTCAATCTAAATATGTTGTAAAAGAATTGAATTACAAGATTTATGTTTACTTTGGATTAGTTTTTGGTTTGTAAGAGCTTTTTAATTAAAATAAGTTAATGGTTTTTTTTGTAAAGAATATAAATCCTTATAAACTTATAGATGCTAGTAGAAAAATTAAGTGGTGTTTATAAAAAAAAAATAAAAATGCACAATTTAATTTTAGCTTATAAGAAAAATTGTTGCAATATTTTATTTTCTTCATATTTCTTTGTTCACAGGTGTTTTTAGAAAAAAGATATTTGAATTGGTTTTATGTAGTGAGTTGTCACAAGACTTATCCACGCCATTTAAACACTAAATGTAGCTATAGAAGGATATCTCTATATTCACTCTTTTTAACTAATAAATGCTCTAACCACCTAAATATTTTTCTTATGTAATAAACATGTGAAAAATGTTTCAAATCATTGTCACTTTTTGCTAGGTTCGGTTGTTGGTCAATAAAAAAAGCTAACAAAATTTAAGTGTGGCTCAATTGTTTGATGCTTCTATAGCTGTGGTTATGTTTGCGTGTCAGAGGATATCTACATACTTACTAACGTTATCTTGGTGTAGAATGTTAAATTTTTATATTCCATGTAATTCATTCTTAAACAGTGAATTTGTAAAGTGAAAGGTGTTGTTTATATTATCAGTCTGATTAGTTAAGTCATTAAGAGTTATTCAAGTGGATGGAGGAGACTTCTTGAAAATAGCTAACTTCTCCTTCACAGTAATGTTTAATCTTTTGAGCATTTACCTTGAATTCTCTTCTTGATTTTTCTTTTAAGCCAACAACCTCCATGTGGATAAATTTTTGAAATAGACGTTCTAACCATGAGAATTGTTAAGGATGATGTTGATCCTAGTTACTGTGGTTGTCATAGTTAATTCAATGATTTCCTGTCATGGTTTCACGAGATAATAATAGGCAAAATAAGATCAAAAGGTAAAATAGACTTGGGTGAGGTATGTGCACAAATATTACAATAATTTATAATAGTAGATAAGTATGATGTCCTTTTTATTGGTGCTTCTTTTATGCAAAAACTATCATTTAACATTCTTGTAATTACGATTGGATGGTAAAAAACTGCATGCAAAGATATTTGATAGGTTGGATTTGGTTCAATATCAAAAAATTTCTTTTCTTCATATTTAATATGTGAATTTCACAACTAATATCTATAAACAAAAAAAATTACTCTTCAACAAATTTGCAATTACTTTAAGAAATTAAATTTAATGAGAATGTCTAGTTTTTGTGTGGATTTTTATTTCCCAATTTTACCATTTAGATAGTTTTTAATATATATATATATATATATATATATATATATATATATATATAAAGATATCCAATTTTTGTGTAACTTTTTTATTTCAATTTTATTTGATTATTTAAAATTTAAAATTTCATTAAAATAATTATATAGTATAGAAAATACTCTGAAACAAAAATAAATATAAAAGTGGAAATAATAAATTATAAAAATAAAAAAAATTTGTTAACAAATTTTTTTTCTTTTTTGAGTGTCAAAAAACAAATTTTTAATTGTAAAAAATAAAATTTTATTTCATGTTTAATAAAATATTATAAATATAAATATGAGTGACAATTTAATGTTATAAAAGGATCCAGCTGTTCATACAATCCCCCTTATATAGTTGCGGTTGCTTCACCGACAAAAAAAGAAACGCGAACTTGACGAATCGGAAAAAAGAAAAAGAGGTGCGAACTCCACGATTCGGTAAAAGGAAAGGATTGGAGCCTCTTGATTAATTGAATTTTGATTATTCTTGAATTCGTTCTAGTTTGGTCGCTGATTGATTTCGATTGTTCTTACGAAACCGGAAAAAGAAAAAGAGAGGTGTGTCTTCTTAACTCTCGATTTTCAATCTTCTGCACTCTGAATCAAATTCTTTATGATGGATTCAACCTTTGTCTTCGTCTTTGGCGTTGATGTTTTGAGGCAACCTTTTTCTTTTTCGTTTGCGACGGTGACGGTAACGGTAACATCCTGTTCTTGAAATTCAACCAAGAACGTTCGATCTCCGTGAATGTTGATTATTCAAACCCTAAAAATCTGATTTTAATTGGTGCCGGAAAAAATGACAACAGAGTCACAAACTTTGTAATTCGGATTCAAGTTTCTTCGATTTTAGGGTTTGAATAATCAACTTTCATGATTTTAGGGTTTGTAATTCATGGTTTTCTTGATTGGACCTTCAATTATTCTGCAGTCCTTTCAAGTTTACTTTCCATTTACAATCAATTCTCCTATGGATTTCTGATTTATCCATTTCTCTATTCTTCTGTTCAGCAAACATTCTATCTCCAAAACCGTGTTTGGCCACAAAAGTTTTGGGGTAGGTTTTTGTTTGCAACATTTACATTATTTTTGAGTATCCAAGAATGTATAATCTTGATCATTCCTGATGATTATTCATGCCTAAGAAGGCTGATGAAAATTAAGAAGATACAGTACGTATCTTAAGACAAGTCCTTTGTTATGTTTGGATGACCAGAATTTTATAATCAAATTGTTTTTTGACCCTACATATGGCTTGGAATAGGAATTTATTATTCATATGAAATTGTGATAGTATACCCTACATTTAATCACAATATCAATTCTTGACCCAAAATGTGGCTTACAATTAGTTTTTTTATTCAAGATAGTATATTTGGATGACCTGGATTTTAACAATGAGATGAGTTTTTGACTCAAAATGTGGCTAACAATATGAATTATTTGTTCATATGAAATTGGGATAATATGATTGGATGACCCTAAATTTAATCACAAATGGATTTTGACCCAAAATGTGGCTTCGAATACGAATATTTATTCGTATGAAATTGAGATGGTATGTTTGGATGACCTAAAATTTAATTATGAGATGGATTCTTGACCCAAAATGTAGCTAACAATATGAAAAATTTGTTCATATGAAATTGGGATAATATGATTGGATGACCCTAAATTTAATCACAAATGGATTTTGACCCAAAATGTGGCTTCGAATATGAATTTTTATTCCTATGAAATTGAGATGGTATGTTTGGATGACCCAAAATTTAATTATGAGATGCATTCTTGACCCAAAATGTGGCTAACAATATGAACTATTTATTCATATGAAATTGGGATAATATGATTGGATGATCCTAAATTTAATCACAAATGGATTTTGACCCAAAATGTGGTTTCGAATGCGAATTTTTATTCGCATGAAATTGAGATGGTATGTTTGGATGACCCAAAATTTAATTATGAGATGGATTATTGACCCAAAATGTGGCTAACAATATGAACTATTTGTTCATATGAAATTGGGATAATATGATTGGATGACCCTAAATTTAATCACAAATGGATTTTGACCCAAAATGTGGCTTCGAATATGAATTTTTATTCGTATGAAATTGAGATCGTATGTTTGGATGACCCAAAATTTAATTATGAGATGCATTCTTGACCCAAAATGTGGCTAACAATATGAACTATTTGTTCATATGAAATTGGGATAATATGATTGGATGACCCTAAATTTAATCACAAATGGATTTTGACCCAAAATGTGGCTTCGAATACGAATTTTTATTCGTATGAAATTGAGATGGTATGTTTGGATGACCCAAAATTTAATTATGAGATGCATTCTTGACCCAAAATGTGGCTAACAATATGAACTATTTGTTCATATGAAATTGGGATAATATGATTGGATGACCCTAAATTTAATCACAAATGAATTTTGACCCAAAATGTGGCTTCGAATATGAATTTTTATTCGTATGAAATTGAGATGGTATGTTTGGATGATCCAAAATTTCATTATGAGATGGATTCTTGACCCAAAATGTGGCTAACAATATGAACTATTTGTTCATATGGAATTGGGATAATATGATTGGATGACCCTAAATTTAATCACAAATGGATTTTGACCCAAAATGTGGCTTCGAATACGAACTTTTATTTGTATGAAATTGAGATGATATATTTGGATGACCCAAAATTTAATTATGAGATTGATTCTTGACCCAAAATTTAATTATGAGATGGATTCTTGACCCAAAATGTGGTTAACAATATGAATTATTTGTTCATATGAAATTGGGATAATATGATTGGAAGACCCTAAATTTAATCACAAATGGATTTTGACCCAAAATGTGGCTTCTAATACGAATTTTTATTCATATGAAATTGAGATGGTATGTTTGGATGACTCAAAATTTAATTATGAGATGGATTCTTGACCCAAAATGTGGCTAACAATATGAATTATTTGTTCATATGAAATTGGGATAATATGATTGGATGACCCTAAATTTAACCACAAATGGATTTTGACCCAAAATGTGGCTTCAAATACGAATTTTTATTCGTATGAAATTGAGATGGTATGTTTGGATGACCCAAAATTTAATTATGAGATGGATTCTTGACCCAAAATGTGGCTTGCAATATAAATTTATATTTTTAATAATAAAATTGAGATGATATGTTTGGATGATTCTAAATTTAATTATGAGATGGATTCTTGACTCAAAATGTGGCTTGAGATATGATTTTTTTTGTTCATATGAAATTGAGATAACATGATTAGATGACACTAAAGTTAATCCCGAGATGGATTCTGGACTCAAAATATGGCTTGAAATATGAGTTTTTATTCATATGAAATTAGTATTGTATAGTATGTTTGGATAACTCGAAATTTAATCCTGAGATGGATTCTTGACCTATCACGTGGCTTGCAATATGAAATTTTTATTTATGATAGTATGTTTGGATGACTCATACTTTAATCACGAGTGATGGATTCTTGACTCAAAATGTGGCTTGTAATATCAATTATTTTTCCGTATAAAATTGGGATATGATTGGATGATCCTATAATTAATCACGAGATGGGCTCTTGACCTAAAAATGGTTTGCAATACAAATTTTTCTTCATATGAAAATGGGATGGTGTGTTTGGATGACCTAAAATTTAATCACGAGATGAATTCTTGATTCAAAATGTGTCTCGCAATGTGAGTTTTTTGTTCATATGAAATTGCGATAATATGATTGGATGGCTGACCGTAAATTTAATCACGAGATGATTTTTTGACCAAAATTTTTACTTGCAATATGAATTTTTAATTCTTATTAAATTGAGATAGTATGTTTGGATTACTCGAAATTTAATTATGAGCTGGATTATTGAATCTAAACGTGGCTTGCAATATGAATTTTTCTGTTCATATGAAATTGAGATAATATGATTAGATGACTCTAAAGTTAATCACGAGATGGATTCTAGACTCAAAATATGGCTTGAAATATGAGTTTTTATTCATATGAAATTAGTATAGTATGTTTGGATGACCCGAAATTTAATCCTGAGATGGATTCTTGGCCTATTATGTGGCTTGCAATATGAATTTTTTATTTATGATAGTATGTTTGGATGACTCATACTTTAATCACGAGAGGTGGATTCTTGACCCAAAATGTAGCTTGTAATATCAATTATTTTCTCTTATAAAATTGAATATGATTGGATGATCCTATATCTAATCAGGAGATGGATTATTGACCCAAAAATAGTTTGCAATATGAATTTTTCTTCATACGAAAATGGGATGGTATGTTTGGATGACCCAAAATTTAATCACACGAGATGAATTCTTGGTTCAATATGTGGCTCGCAATGTGAGTTTTTTGTTCATATGAAATTGGGATAATATGATTGGATGACTGACCCTAAATTTAAATACAAGATGAATTTTTGACCAAAAATTTGACTTGCAATATGAATTTTTATTTCATATTAAATTGAGATAGTATGTGTGGATGACTCGAAATTTAATTACTAGCTGGATTATTGACTCTAAATGTGGCTTGCAATATGAATTTTTTTATTCAAATGAAATTGGGATAATATGATAGGATGACCCTAAATTTAATCATGAGATGAATTCTTGACCCTAAATGTGGTTTGTAATATAAATGCGTTTATTCATATGAAATTGAGATAGTATGACTTGATGACCCTAAATTTAATCACAAGATGTATTCTTGACCCAAAATGTACCTTTCAATATGAATTTCTTTATTCATGATAGTATGCTTGGATGACCCAAATTTTAACCACTGAAAGGATTCTTGATCTAAAATATGGCTTGCAATATGAATTATTTGTTCATATGAAACTTGGATAATATGATTTGATGACCCTAAATTTAATCACGAGATGGATTCTCGATCCAAAATGTGGTTTGCAATATGAATTTTTATTCTTACGCCTTCAATAGTTTTTCAATATTGATTGAGCATGAGAGACAAAATGGAAGGAGAAATTTGAGTCCTTGGTTAACCTTATTGATGGTATGAAACCATTCTAGCATTATTGCTAAAACTTATTACAAGAAACAAGGTCATTTTTTGTTGCTTTCAAGATAAAGTCTAATGTCAATTTTGTGTCTCAAGATGAAGAGAGAAAATGTGATAATACAAAACAATAGGGAGTGTCAAGTGATTTTATTCATGAATAGTGCAAATAGATGATGGATATCTTGAAGAAAAATATCAACAGATTTCCCATTGCAGCTGGTGCATAATACTTGATAATTATTTGAGCTCTCATTCAATTGTTTATACATGTTTGAGTTCTCATTTAGTTGTTAATGATTGTTTTAATGTGTCTTGCCTTGGTTAATTGATTTTGGGGCTACTGACCCTACATGTAATGACTTGAGGGCATTCAAAATCATGTCATGGAATCAAATTCCTTGTGGTGGGTGAGGTTACCAAGAGAGATGTCGTATATTTTCCTAATTTCAGTGCCAATTTTTTTGATGATTATTCTGTGATTTAGAACCTCTCGCTGTAGAGGATTGGTTCAGTTAGCCTCCAACATAGTTGATATCATTAGGGTTATGGAATAGGTGATATTTTTCCTATTGCAAAAAATGCGACTTGAAGTGATAGTAGTTCTTTTAATGTTTCAATGTCTGCCCTTTGGCATTATAGGTTTGGACATGCCTATTCTACAAAGTTAGATATGCTTCACAAATACTTTCCTATTATTGTTGTTAATAAATATTTGATTTGTAGATTGACATTTTTTATTGAGTGGCAACAGGGCTATTAGTTATTTTTATTGTCCATTCAAATGACGGGGGGGCCTTATTCCTTACCTTCAATTCATGCTAATAAGTACTTTTTGGTATGGTTGATGACAATACTAAATACACTTGGATGGTATTATTTAAAAAACAGATTTGAGGTAATGGAAAAAGTGGCAGACTTCATTACTATGGTAGAAAATCAGTTTGCAAGAAGGATTTAACTGTTTAGAAGTGATAATCCCATTGCGATTCAGCTAGATGATTTGCATATGTAGAAGCAAGTGCATTGTTCATCATTTTTTTTGTGTCGAAACACCTGACTAGAATGCTAGGGTGGAAAGAAAACATCAAAGCACATTTTAAGAGTGGCTCGAACTCTAATGCAGCAGTCATTCTTAGCAAAATACTTGTGGACTTGTGAGGTTTCACATGTTGTATATCTCATTAACAAAATGACATTGATGACGCTGAATAAAAGTAATCCCTTCAAACTCTTACAATGTGCATTACTAGATGTTGATAGCCTATTAGCCTTAGAATTTGTTGGTTTCGTTTGTTATGTTTCCAATAATTATGCATAATGAAATGTGTATCTTCTTAGGTTTCAAGATGAATAATGAAATGGGTTGTGTCTATGATGTCATTAGAAATAGGTTCTAAATTCTAATTTCAAGACATATTCTGTTCCTTGAGCATACTTTCCCGTACCAAAGTCCTCAATCTATTACCAACCTCAATGTGCTGACTCTTGAAATTTGTTTCCTATCCAAACCCTGCTGCCACAAACATAATCAATTCACTCCTCAATCCAAACCAGTGATTTCTTCTACACCTGTCTGGCCATATTATTATTGACAGATTCTCTTGCACCAGTTTCCTTAGCAGACTTCCTAGTCTTTAACCCTACTATTTCAATAAATCCTACTAAACTAATGGTTGCTACCACATCTTCACTCTCAGCTCTCCTAATCTATGCAGATGGCATTGTTGAAGTTGGTCACACCTTGATAGAAATGGTTAATGAATTTTCCGATACCCCAGGTAAGCCGGTCGAAAACGTGCATGTGACTGTTGAAAATATAGAAGCAAGTAAAGGGCGCCCATATTAGCAATAGATGTGCCTCTAGGTAATAATTTTACCATATTACTGATTGACAAGTCCATCAATAAACTTGCTTGTTTCCTATTTCATATGTACATATTGATATATCTCTAAAAAAATAGAGGTGTCGAGGTCATCAGTAATATCCTATTCATAAGACCACATTTTCTTGTATAATATTTTAATTAGTTAATCCCAACATAATTAGTTACTTGAGCTTCCTGTATATATGACTCTTCTTTGTACACATTCATTCATTATGTTGAAGTCATACTATGATATTCAGTTTCTTCTTTTCTGGCATGAATTCTCTGATCCTATGAGTGAGAACAAAAAACACAAATCTAATTTCAAGCTTGAAAATTGCTTATTGCAAGAGGATAAAATCGAAGGAATTAATTTGAAATTAAACTGAAATTAGTTAGTGCAGATTGTTAACTTGCTTTGATTGTTAACTTGCTTTGATTGTTAACTTGCTTTGATTAATAGTATATATTTATACATGTGTGACTTAGGGTTGGAGACTTGTGGCATTTCTCATTTACACGATCACAACTTTCACCCTCTACGTTCCTGGTTAGAGTTTCGTTGATCATATTAATGGCGACAAACCAAGGATATAAAGAAGCGATAATATGAGCTCTTCTAAGATTTTCTAAAATCCTATGTTTGAACATAGAGAAAGGGTGGAGGAGACTAATATTGGTGTTGCAAGAAGAAAGTTTGTTATTGGGAGGAGAATGATGAGGATAGTTCCAAGGGACAAAAAGAAGTACAGTTAGAGTGTGACCATGTGGGATCTTCTAAGCAAAAACTCTTCAATCTTTTTGAAGAAAAACTTCATGAAGGATCAGTTTGGTCAAGAGTTAGAAAGAATCAATACATCCAAAGACGGGAAAAAAATGGAAAATCGCAGCTATCCCAATTAACAAGCAACTCTATAGCATCAGCTATGTTTGTTTCACAACTAGAGCTGCTGGAATTGCCTCTACGTATTGGTAATGCACTATATATTCATTGAAAAGTTTAAAAATTTATTCAATTGTTCATTATTGTTTTTGTTTATTTTTCACCTTGTGGCTCATACACAACTCTCCTCATCTCTGTAGATGTCATTGTTACATTTCTCATAAGCTTTCCAAAGTTAAGAATGTGATTGATAGAAACATAGGCATAAAGGATATTGGAAAATTTTCCTGGGCTTTGAAGTTTCCCATTCACCTAGTGATATCTCTTTGTCAACAGCAACACTGCCTCAATTTTCTCACAGATGAGGAAATTCTTGGCAGCAAACTAGCCAGTAGCCACAACTCCCATAGAACCTGGTTCTCGCTTGCATTAAGATGATTGGCCTCTCTTTTATGATGCTGCTTTATATGGGTTTTTATTAATGAAATTCTATATGTGACCATTGCTTTGCTTGATATATCATTTCCAGCGCAATCACAATTGTTCAGTTTGGATTGGTTTCCTTGACTCATGTAGGGACAAGCAATGTAGTAGGGGCTCGCTGCTGCTGTTTGGAGTGTTGGTTATGAGAGTCTGAGATAAGAGATAGACATAGAGAGGTTGAAAGAGAAAGGGAGATGGGAAGGGAGACCATCTCAAGGTTCCTTCTACTTGAGGTGTATTGCCCGATTGGCCCGTCGGGACGCGTCATGGTTACATGCATGGTTACACACCCGTCAGTAAGTGAATTTTCAAATACCAACAGGCAAGCTTGTCAAGAATGTGCAAGTGACTATTGAGAAAATCAATAGACTTTTTACCAACTGAGTGTCTTGGTTGAAAATGTGGCAGAAAATAAAGGACACCAATATTAACAATAAATTGGTTATTAATTAGAGACTAGAAGTTGATTCAAATTGATGTCCATATCTTGAGATGGCTCTTAGTTGAGGGCAAGTAAACTTTGTAGTTACTATTTTGGATCCGAGTCAAGTTACAGTGTTCAGAAATTTAGGTCAAATCTTAGTCTTCAATTGAATGCAAATATTTGGCTTTGCGCTCATCTCTGTATGTGTTATGTTTCATCAGATTGGTGTTGTCCAGCTATTTATAAAGGTACCGAAATCTCTACTTAGTTTTATTGATTTGATTTCTAGCTGTGATATGCAATGACAAGTTCTACATCTTTCATTTTATAAGTACACTTCTTATTATAGTAAGTTTAATAAAACCTAGAATAGATGCTTTTGGGTGTGTCTATGCGTGGATGTAATAGAATTCATCTATTTTGTAGTGATTTTTGCTTGTTCCTAGTATTTTGGATGGATTTTCTTGCTTGTTTGTAATTTTTGTTGTAATATTTGCTTGTTTCGTGTTCCCCACATTTTGTTTGTGTTGCTTCTTCTAATGAGATTTATTAACCTCAAGCCACATATTGTGATCGTTGATAATGTAAATCTCTGCATCTTTAATTAATTCTTGTGCGACTGCTCACCAACGCTTTTCTGTTTCTGTTTCAAACTGAAGCTGAGTCAAGTCCTTTCAGGAAAGCGTGCAATGGAAACAGGTGATATATAGACCACTCTGACCAGTCTCCTTGCTGGTGTTCAAGTCTCTGGCTTTGGGCTACTTCTTGTTTCTTCCCAAGTTGATCATGATCCTCTATGAGATCTTCTGGTAATTTTTATCTTAATCCACTTAACTTTATCTTCATTTTTGTTAAGTGGAGTGAGAAAACTGTCTCACTGCTTTCAGTTAGTTTGGTAATGAATTTTTGGACAAAATTATTCAAGGGGTTAGCTTAGCATACATCATAGTTTGGAAAAAGGGCTGCAGTTATCAGAATGTGTGCAATTATCATATGTTATCCAATATTTACCAACCAGACATCTAAACTTGTTGGTTTTTTTTCCATATGATCACTACTGCAAAATAAAAATCTGATGAGATGACATTCTACCTAACTGAACAGTTTCAACATCAGACATCTCATGTTAATTTTGTTTCTCATTTGTGCCAACTCCAATATTGTTCTCTCTATATCAAACTTCATCTCCTTTATAGTTGAATCATTATCATTTTCATTTTTCAATTTACCATTCTGATTGATCTCTTCACTGTACATATTATTGTTTGACCTAGCTGGAGAATCATTAGATTTTCTATGAGAAGAAACATATTGTGATATTGCCTGTAGTTTTGCCTCAACAAGTGAAGCTGTTGTTCCATTCAATGAAATGGCTACATGCTTTTAGTCTGAAAAGTTTAACTCAGCACATTCTCCTTAGTAGATATGCTCCTGTGTCTAGTTTCTTATTTAGCTGTCCATTTTTTTGTTCTCTTCATGAAGTTGGTGTGCTTTGTGTCCACTTTTGGTTCTTGATTTTGTGTAAAATCTTAGCTTCTGGTATTTGAAATGTTGCTACCTATCACATTTCTTCAATAGTTTCACAACTTTAGGTCCCTTTTATTCTCATTGTTGAAGTTTTCATGTCCAGTTGATGTGTGGTGTTATTCTAGTGGCAGAGGTTCTTATATATTTGTTTTATATGTGAGGTCTACCTTTGAACTCAAATTTATTGGTTCCTTTAGTTATGTATTTATTGGATCTCCCAACATTATGCTTTTGATTTATGAATATATTAAGAAAACTCTGCATTATGAGACTTGTTGTAATAAGAACAAGTAATGTTTCCAAGGGTTGTGCTACTATGTTTGCTAGTCTTACAATTTCTACTTTAATTCCCATGTGATGTGTGTGGTGTTTAAAATTAGGATATAAATAAACCAGAATTATTTGTATTTAAATTTGTTGTGTCATGAGGATGAATATGAGGATCATCATATTGAACAAGAGCAATTACGTACGTGGTTTGAATATCATATTTACACCTAAAACCTTAATGCATTAGGTATGAAGGCCCTTTCACTTATATGATATTCAACAATCGCTTTTCTATCTGATATGTAACTCTTACACTTAATTTACTAACAAAATTAAGTATAGTTCCAGCTGGCTATTTAAAATTGTGATTTTTGCCTCTATTTTTAAAATTAGGATGTGTTGTGTCCTTTTCTTTGGCCCTATTGATGTTTGTTTAAGTTGCATACATGGTTTGTGTCTTTTATGATATGGGTGGAATGTCTATGATGCATAGATATGAATTCGGTATTGGTACAAGTACGGTCAGTATTGGTACACTTACACTAATAAAAATCTGAGAGTTCATCCTAATAGGCTCCAAGACTTGTTTAGTTTTTCATAGGATCTTCTTAGTTTTCCAAGACAACTAAAATAATCTGAAATGAGAATTTCATTAATTTAGAGGGTAGACTAGTCTTAGTTTCTAAGAAAATTGTGAGACTCAATTTAGTCTTTGAAAAATAAAATTCAACTTTTAGTTAAAAATATTAGGACAAATAAGTTTCTACCAGAACAACTTAATCTCCATCTCTTTATTATTATTTCGATGATAAATGAACTGATAAGGAAGAAAATAAAAAAGAAAGAATGTAGAAGAATTGAAAAGGAGTCCAGAGTGTGATGACTTTTTGATTTGATAGAAAGAAAATGAAAGGAAATTGGTTTGATGGAGGAAATTGGTTCTCAGAGCACTTATTGAGAAAAATATATAATGGGGAGGATGCATTGTTTTGACATGATATGTGAGTGGATGGTTGACCTTTAAAGACTAGGTTTAGTAGATTGTTTGGTATGGTTAATGATAAAAATGTAATCGTGGCAAATACGTATAGGTTAGGGGGCAAGTTGGTGGGCTTAGGTGGAATTGACGACATAGCTTGTTTGATTGGGAGCTAGAGTTACTGGCGTACTGTGTTGCATTGTTTGCTTCTGTTCATGTGCAGGTTAAGGACAATGACTCGTGGGAGTAGAACAAATCTCACTCAAGACTATATTATGTAAAAGAGGCGTATCAATGTTTGATGCAGAATGTGGGAGATGAGTTTGTTACTTTTCAGAGTTTTGTGGAAATCAAGAAATCATATTATTTTTTGTCGAGAGTCTTTTGATGGTGTCATTGTGCAATGGAGCAAATTAAAGTGCTTAATTGGTGTTGGCTAAAATACAAAATATCAAAATTTGTGTTATAAAAAACATATACTCCTTATTTTGTCATCAGACAAAAAGAGTTGAGCAATAGAAGTAAATTGTACACAAAAAGATGTATTATAACTAACTAAAGATAACATTTGCATTAAACCAAAGGTTTGGATTGGCCAATCTAACTAAGATCAGTCATTAGGTATTATGATTCTTGGTTGTATGTTCCATGAACGCCTTAGTGTTAGCTTACAGTCAATTAAAATCTTCCTTCTTTACAAACTAAGATGGGTTAAAAACAAGTGCATAAGGAATAACAGAAGGGCCTTAATGAAGGTAACTCAACTGATAGAATAATCACAAGAAACTTCAATGGTGTCAAGAGGCAACCACTGGTTGTTCCAAATGCATGTAGTTATAGTGGAAAGTTATCTTTACTCGATGAACCTTCTGATGTAGCAGTCAATTGCTTTTTAGTCTGGTCTCAATGAGCTTTCTAAAAATGCAAGACCCGAAGATAAAAGATCTCAACAATATGTCTGAAAGCACTAAAGTTTTGAGCTGCCGAATGAATGTCATGCTCCATGTTATCCCTAATCCAGGTTGTGACAAAAGAAAGAACATTGTCCCACTGATTGGAAACTTCATCAAGATCCAAACTCTGAACATTTGTATTCCTAATTTTGTTAATTTTAGCAGTGAAATAAGTGATGAATGAGTCATGTTTTGGGAATTCAAAGAGTAAAAAGGGAATAAAGTGGGCTAGGTCTAGGGGTATGGAAGTATTAGATTCATATTGAGGTTGGGTTGATTTAGAAGCATGTTAGTCATTTGAGGATGTTTCTGAGACTAAATCATTTACAACTTGAGTTTTTATTTCAATCGTTGTGTCGATAAGATCCATAAGCATAGGTGAGTGGGGGTCAAATGCAGGTATGGATGAGATATGTGAGGTTTGACTGATTGTTTGTGGTTGGTTAATGTGGAAAATTGATGGTGTGGAGGTTGGAAATTCAGTATTAAGGGGATAAAGATTTAATCTATATGTCCTTAGGGTACCAAAGTTTTCTGATATGATTGCCTCAAATATCTCATATGAGGTGCCCGTATCTGAATTAGAGTTGGAGAAAATAGTAAAGTTATGTGAGGTTGTTTTGTTTGAGGGTGTAGATGGGGGTGGAGGTATAGCTAGTTCAAGTTCAACCATGCCATTACCATAATATTAGCAAAGGAATGAATAGGCTCATAAATGGAATTTACCTTTTCTCTCTTCGTCAAGATAGGGTTTGCTTCTTCCTTATTGGCATTTAGATCATCATCTTCTTCCATTATCACAGTAAATACCTTGACTGCTATTTTTCTTTTCTTCTCAAACTCTTGGGATGCTCTTGGCATAGGGAAGCAGATTGGATACATCTATTGACTAGAGTGGTATATCCTTAGATACTCTGTTATAACCTCTTCAATATCTTCCTCAAAGGTTGGTGCATACGAATCTCCAACCTGGAAAGGAATGTCTTGAGACCACTAGACTATCCTGAAAATCTCTTGACTTCAGTCCTTTGCTTTATCAAGTATGTCGCGGCTTAAAATTTTGAGTGTTTCTCGAATTCAATATAGTCGCCACCAAAGTTTATTTTAAAATAGAGAAAAAATTGGGAAACTCTTAAAAAAAATGGTCTATCAAACCAAAATTTTAATTCGGGAGTCAAGTATGCGTTGGGAAGATATTAACACCCTACGACATCCGTTAAAATACGGTTACCTATAATTAATTGTGTAAAATTAATATTAACTTATATAAATTTATTAGAATGATTTTTAATTGGTCTGCCAAAATTTAGGTACTACAGCTGCATCTATTGAATTATATTTATTAATTGGTGCGTAGATTGGTAAAAATATAAACGATCGTCTTCGAATTGGTTACCGATGCATAGTTCAATAGTAATGAAAATGATCGTCTTTGGATTGATTACCTATTCATAGATTGACATGAATGAAAGAAATGATCGTATTCAGACTGATTACTGATGTGTAGATCTATAAGAATGTAAATGGTCGTATTCAGATTGGTCAACATATATTATTCTGACGCTTTGAAAGGTTTGGTGAATGTCACAAATAGGAATCTTTTGTGAATTTGGTACCCGGTTTTTCCAACAAACGATCCTGCTTTCTCTTTTTTCCTTCACAAACTTTTCTTTATCAGCTTGGGTAGGTGCATATCCCAACACGTATCTATCATTCTTTTCTAGTATTTTTATCAACTTCTCCAATTTAACAAAAACTCCTCCTATGGATTTGGTAGACTTCAATGATATGGTAGATAATTTTGGTTCCTTTAAGCGATATCCTTCACCCATGAAGACAACATTGACGATTTCTAATGCTTGGATATATGGCTTCCTCTGTGTCTTCGACGTAGCCTATGGAAGATAGATGACTCACATAATATCCTATTCCCCATATATTATTATCAGCTTATCGATCACTATAAACATTATCTTTTGTTGGAGAATGGATATTACTACTCCAGGAGCATGAATCCACGGTCTCCCTAAAAGACAATTGTATGCTGGTTTAATATCCATCACTTGAAAAGTTATTCCAAAGTTATAGGGACCTATTTGAATCAGCAGGTCAATCTCACCAATAACTTATCTTCTGAATTGATCAAATGATTTCACCACCATAACACTAAGCTTCAAGATGGCTCCTTCAATAAATAGTTTTGAGAGTGTCGATTTTGGTATAACATAATGATGAACCATTATCAACTAGCAGACGTGCGAGAATATGATCATGACACTTTCACAGAGATGTGTAATACTTTATTATGCTTTGTCCCCTTAATTGGTAATTCACCATTGCTAAAACTCAAACAACTACTAGTGATGATGTTGCCGACAACTCCATTAAACTGGTCAACAATGATATCATGAGTAACATGAACCTCGTTTAAAAATTTCATCAGTGCCCTTTTATGCGCTTCAGTGTTTAATAACAAAGAAAGAACATATATCATGAAAGGGTTTGTTTTAGTTGATCTACCACCTTATATTCAAAATATGGAAGATGGCGAGGAGTTATATTTTGATCTCAATTTATCTTATCCTCCCTCTCCTACAGATGTGCATATGGCTTCTCCTCCAACTGTGCCAGTGGATGAAGATGTGCTCCCACCACCAGATTTTTCGCAACAAATTTCTCCTGCTGCAAACTTTGAAAAACCTGCCCAACTTCTCCCTGAGGTCACAGGTGTGTTCAGTTCCCTTGACTCTTTTTTTACTACAACTACTCATCACTGTTCTAAGGACAAAGCTGGGAGCTCTCAAAATAAGAGTTCAAACGTTAATGATCACCCTAAGGACTCGATTCCTAGCAAGAGGACTGAGGAAAATCAGAAGCAGATGAGACTTCTCAAATTAATTAGGAAAGACCAGAAGAAAATCCTTCACTGCTTCACTCACTTTCAGACCTCTTTGGTTCAATTTGGTCTCATTCTTGAATGGGTTACCAAACACTTGGTCCCCACTATTGCTCCTGGAGATCATCCTCTTGAGCTACCAGCCCAGCCATCCTCTGATGTTCCATCTCCTTCATCCTCATCAGATGAACCATCCTCATCAGACTAAATATGTGGTTATTTCTTTTTTATGCTGCCAAATTTAGGGGGAGAGCGATTATGCTTAATCCAATGGCTATTTTGTGTTAAACTGTTTGTTAAGTTGAATTATTGTGTTGCCTATGCTTGTTAAGTTGAATTGTTATGCTGCCTATGAATTATGTTTGATGTTTATGTTGTGTTGAACAAAACTTTGGAATACTGTTTTATTTTTATGAAGTTTTATTTATGGTTAAAATTCTATTATCTCAAAACATGTGGCATATATTTAGGGGGAGTAATGGGGTTTCTTCACACCACCTATTGTACATACGATCTATTATCCCATATGGGGTTTCTTCACACTACCTATTGTACATACGATCTTGACACTCCTTATCCCACTGTTTACTATTTCTCCTATCATGACCATGTTAGAAACGTTTGATGACATACTCCCAATCATCTTATCATAAAAAGGCAACTCGAGAGTATCCATAAACATATCAACCATTTATCTTTCAGATAAAGAAGGATCTACTTGTGACGCCACTTCTTTGCACTCTTGTGCATATTCTTTGAAAGTTTCATTGTCCTTTTTCAACGAATTGTGCAATTACATCATGTCATGGGACATGTCAATGTTGTACCTGTATTGTTTCAAGATGGCATTAACCAAATCTTTCCATGACCCACTCAAACTGTATTGAGAAAAATGAATAAGAAGTTTGTCATTATGAGCATGAGAAACCATTTTTCTACAATACATGGTCAAATGATTTTTAGGACATGTGGCACCTTTGTATTTTTCAAACTCATGTACCTTGAATTTTGAAGGGATCGCCACATCAGGAACCAAACACATATCAAAAGCTTTAAGGCCATAGACATTATTTCCCTCAATTGCTTTGATTCGTTCTTCTGAAACATGGAATTTCTCTCAAATGATTTTAATGATAACAAAATTACTTAAAAGGTTATGATTGTGGTTAATGACTAATATGTGCTTTTGAGTGTATTCATATAAGAAAATAGGTTATTAATCACCAAGGCAAAAAAGAGAAAAATCTGATACAAAATTGAAGGATTGAAATTCCCGAGGATAGCCTCGTGAAGAGGATGGAGTCTCAAATCTGCACATATTTGTCCTCTCTAGAACATATGCTTTTATTCATTAAAAAAATGCACAACAAAGTCAAAGAATGAATAAATAAAAGTATTTGAAATAAAGAAGTTAGAAGGCCAAAAGGAAAAGGACAAGAATAGCTAGATCTAAGTCTAGATGGTGACAAAATAGACTGAGGATTGTCCAACAAAGTTGAAAGCAACCCATCAAGTATGTGCAAAGGCTAAAATCATACCATTTATTGTGCTTGCACGAATTAATACATGAAGAAGTCAAGTTAAAGAAAGGCAACAACAAACAAGCCAAAAATAGAAGATCACATGTGAAAGCAGATCTGATCCTCGGATTGAGTATGACAGTCCTATGTAAGAGGGTAGCTTTTCTCTCTTGTCAACATCACCTCAAAAGTTGAAATCAACTTAGTCCTTAAGGTTTTTGAAAAGGTTGCAGCTCACATGGTCAAAGAAACAGCTTTGCACTCTTGATAAAAGAGAATAGACAAAGACATCTCAAGATCAAGCTACAAGGAAGTTGTGCATGCGCGAGGATGGCTTCTGCCTGGCCTAAAAATCTGAATGGCAGTTCTGTAATTATGATGAATTTTTTTGGATCTTTTGTAATGAATTCCAACGGTCATCAAAGAGCTTGGACCTCTATAAAATGCAGCAAGCTCTTCATCATACAACACACAACATAATTGCTTAAAAAGATCAAGCATCTTAAAGCTATAAAGAGCAACACCCATCCTCACTACATACTTTCTTCAATCCTACATTATATCTTTGTAAATCCTTTGAGAAAGTATTTAGAATCAATCACTCTCATATTACTTTGCAATTTCCATGTGAGATACACTTGGAAACATTTGAAAATTGATTGTAAGCTTGGTGAAGCTAAAGAATACACATTTTGTAATCATCCTCAGCGTGAGGTTGATCTGTTTGAACTTTAGTAAAATCTCACAAGGGTGTGAGGATTGGACGTAGCCATCTTTGGGTGAATCAGTATAAAATTGTGTGTGTCTCTTTCATATTTCTCTGTCACTCTTTTGCTCAGCTCAAAACTGAAAGTTTGAAAAACCCATCCTCGGACTTACCATCCTCAGCGAGAGGATAGTTTTAAAAACACTTGGAAATTATTTTTTACAACAAAAATCCCTATTCAACCTCCCTTCTAGTGATATTTAGCTACATCGATTGGTATCAGAGCAAGGTTCTCTAATAAATACACCTAACAATGTAAGAAAAAGATCCAAAAAGAAAAATGTCAAAAGCTAAGTACATTCCTGAAGGAGGATCATCCTGTCGACCTCCTTACTTTGATGGTACAGATTACTACCACTAGGAAGGTAAGATGAGGCTATTTCTCATATCACAAGACAACAACATGTGGTATGTGATGGAAAATGGAGATCACGTCATCAGAACCAACAACGCAGATGCAACCTCCAATGAGAAACCTCAAGCACAATGGATGGCAGATGAAAATGCAAAAGTACTCCTAAACTCTAAAGCTCATTTATTTCAACTATTTTCTCAGTTTCTCAACCTCCTCTTGTGCTTAGTCTATTTCTTATCTTCTCAAACATAAAGATTCGTTAGAGGCCCTTAAATTGCATTGAAGCTTGAGCTTATAATCTTCTTCCACCTTCACCCTCTTATTTGATCTTTCAAGGAAAATTGCCTTATCCTCATTTTCGAACTGGGCACTCTCATTTGATCGACGTACTATCATCAATTCTTCTTGCAAATCTTTATTTTCCTCTTTCGCCGCTAGAATTGATGCTTGCAACCTCTCAATATCCTCACTAACAATAATGGGTTTCATTAGTGTTTCATCGGCCGCCTCAGATGTACGACAAAAACGTAGCTTAATATCTTAAACCATACTCTTAACCCACTATCGGTAGCATTCATCTGCACCACAACTTCTACTTCCTATTTCCTTCCCTTTTCTGATTATCGTATTCCAAGATCGGCGTACTCTCCTCAAATCTTCAATATTTTTTGGACCCATGTCATAAAGAATAAAAGGGGTTATCAGTTTTGGCATTGATTTCCTTATGATATGATACCCAAGTTGTCTCAAGGCCAATATTGGGTTATAATTCACACAACCTTTAGTCTCCATAAATGGCACATTGGGTAACATTCCACATTGGTATATTACTTTTTTTACCTCTCGCCATCTCGCATACCATCAAATTGTTTTTTCGTTAAGATCTACCAATCTCCGAGCCCATTCTCAATTATCTTTTATGACAATGTAACAATTCTTGAAATCATTGATAGGGCATCGCTTTCGGCACCCACTATCAAACATATGATTCATCAACCAGACGTAAAAAACAAGTAAACAACACCAAATTCGCTTGCCTTTTTCCTCATGACAATAGTTAAGTGTATAATACACATCAACAAGGATGGCTGTTGTAGGATTTTCTCCTCTATTCTTCAAAGCTATGAAGACATCGATTGCTGCTAAATCTATAATTTCTTCATCACTTGGGAATAGAACAACCCCATAGATGGTGAGAGTTAACACTTCCATAAGAGCACTCTAGTCTTTAGCTTTAGGTATATGATGTGCTCTTTCCTTAAAAAAAACTTCTTAGAAAACCAGAAGTCCCTTTTTTTTTTTTTTGTTAATCAACTTTCCCTCTTCAAATTTTATATCTCAGCTACTTTGGTTGTGGATGGATAATTCTCATGTAACGATAAGGATTCCTTTTTTAGGGAGTAGCCTAAAATTGGTCCAACCCCATAGATGGTGAAAGGTGAAACATCTCAAAGGAGAGTCGTAGAATTGAGCCAAAGCGGTAATATCCCCTATTTGTATCTCCACATTCAGTAAATCAAGAATCTTTCCATATTTCTTAGTAAATGTTAATCGGTGATTAAGCTCCAACAAGATATGAAGTCTATTTAAACTGTTAAGTTGAGGCTTTTTGGCTTTCACATTCAGAGTTTTCCTTAGCATTTGGGTTATGGTCTCATTGTTGGATCCCATTTTTAATCAAAGATATCCACAACCAAGATTTGAATTCAACGGTTCTCTGATGGACCTACATAAAAATGAATGATTATGAATATTGTATGGTATTATGTTAAAAATAAATTGTGATGCATGAAAGGAATGCATGGTACTATACAAATATTTAACTTTATCATCAACGATGAAAGCTATTTGCATGGTTGTAACAAAGAAAAATAGAGAAGTATACTAACGTCGGATGGTAAAAAAAAAAATTGTCATTTAAAAGCAAGAAGCCTAGGACATGATTTAGATGCATTATATCCAAGATTGGAGAAATTTTAAAGTCTATAAGCTTCTAAATTCGTGAACACTTTCTTGGGTGGATTCTACAATCCTAAAAGTCATTGGTCTCTAGAGTCAGATATTCGTATTGAAACACTACTACAAATAGGAAGTACATCCAAAATTGAGATATTCGTATTGAAACACTACTACAAATAGGATGTACATCCAAAATGATTACTACTAAACCCCTAACTAAACTTAAGATTCACTCAGACCTGAGTATAGAATCTCACTCATAAGTGTGTGTCTTAGTAAAAGTGTATGGGGTGGAATAAACATAATTCAATAATTTCATAATGCTAATAAAACATATACATATATAAAAATAAAATAATAATAATAATTAAATAATAAAACAGAGTAAAATAAAATAAAATGATCTACTAGTTTACAAGAATATTATTATGACAACTTATATTTATTAAGAAATAATAAACACATAAAGTAAAAGAAAATAAAAACAAACAAAAATAGAAAAATAAAACAAAATTGCACAATTAATTATGTTAGACTTGACTTTCTAAGGGTCCCGAGTGGAGTCGTCAGCTGTCGCAGCTTAAAATTTCGAGTGTTTCTCAAATTCAATGAGTCACCACCAAAGTTTATTTTAAAATAGGAAAAACTTGAGAAACCCTTAAAAAAATTGTCTTTGCAACCAAATTTTGAATTTGGGAGTCGAGTGTGCGCAGGGAAGGTATTAACACCCTACGACACCTGTTAAAATACGATATCTATAATTAATTGTGCAAAATTAATATTAACTTATATAAATTTATTTTCTCATTTTTTAAATACAAATATAATTTTTCAAAATAAACTAGAGATAAATTTGTATTAAAAATATAAGGTAAAAAAATTATTATTATGTTTGACAAGACTGCGATCTTGCTCCTATGTATCTCCCGATGTGATAGAGAAATCAAAGTTACGTAGTTCTTGGGTTAAAAATGCGGATATTTTGATTGTTTTTAAAGAAATACATTTTGTGGTGGAAATTTAGATTTAATTATAAAATGTTCTTAATTTGATAAAGGAAAAAGCCCTCGGGTTTGAGAAATTTACTATAATAAGTATACTTGGTTGTTTGTTTGAAATTGGCTGAAAATGTTTAAGATTACAGAGTTGTCACAACTCATGTGTTTTAAACTAGGGACAGACAAGATGTCATATCTTGATCATCCAATTTTATTAAGAGATTATAAATTTGAAGCTTAAGATCATCAAGTTATCACAACTTAAATGTTATAAATATTTAAGATTGATAAGATTTCTCATCTCAATCAATTTCAATATGTTTTGTTTGTTTTATTTCTTTTAGGTGAATTTAAAAAATTAAACCTAAAAAAATTTAAAACAAAAAAAACAAAAAAAAAGTAAAATGGAATTGAATATTCTTAAAAAAAATAATTTTTAGTCAAATAATAAATAAAATAAAAATGAGTGGACCTATCAAAAGAGAGAGGAAAAAATAACAAAAATTAGACTATATAGTTAAAATGAAAAAAAGTTGGGGTTCAAGCTCAAATTTGCTTTTAGTATAATAAAAAGAAACATATAAAAGCCTAAACCTAATTTTTAGACAAAACAAAACAAAGAGAAAGAAGAAAAAAAAAGAAAGGGAGGAAGGAATGAGGCGTTGCTAACATAGAGGAAAAAGAAAGAAAAAAAGGAAGAAAAAGAAAGAAGAAAAGAAGAGAGAAGAAAGGCAAGAAGAAGGAGTGTGATTGTGTGGCCGTCGATGATGACGGGTCGGTAGCGGCCGTCGACGAAGATGGGTTGGTAGCGGCCGACGACGATCGGTTGTTTGGATTTTTTGCTTGTTTCTCTTTTGATTTATTGTTATTTTTCTACAATATTTTCAATCTTATTCATTTGTATTGAGTATACAAATTTTAATATTAAATAGAAATAAATAAATAAATAAATAAACACAACAAGATCATGAACATGATAATTTATTTGTATACATATTGTGGTAATAAAAAAATTATATATATTTATATATATGTGTGTGTATAATATTAATATTAAAAAAATTAGAATATGTTATCTCTTGTATTTTTTATCTGATATGTTGTTTCTCTTCTACTTCAACCCTCTCTATTTTGTATCTTTCGTAATTAAAAAAAAAAAAAAAACAAACTTCTCTCTTGATAGTGATTTTCGTTCTCAATTTATATGTTAAGTGATGAATTTGTGTATCCATGAAATAAAATTGAATTCTAGATTTTTTATTGTTTTTGAGAAATCCATGAAATGAGCAATTAAGGAGATAAGCTGTCTCAAACAATTAAGGAAATAAGTGGCTAATCTTTTCGATTGAGTATTCAAATGGTGAAGATAATACCCTTATTAAATTAAAAATAAACCAAAATAAAAATAAATAAATAAATAAATAAAATAGTGGAGGGATTGTAGAGGAAGCAGACGTGAGGTAGAAAAGAAACATGAAGTATAAGAGAAAGGAAAGCAAAGAAAGGAAGGAGCACGCGTGTAAATAAGTCCATATAGAGTCAAAATTGGACAACATTTGTATAATGACAATTTTTAGACTTAATAATAACAAATGCAAAATATTTATTAAATATATTTTTACCTATTTTTTTAGAAATATTTATAATTTGTTGGACAAAATTAAGGTGCTACAATGTCGTTAGTAGTAATGGGGCTCATTTTGATGACATTGTGGATGTTGAACACTGGTGCAGAGGAGGATACCAAATGCTCATTTTGAACAACTCTTTCTACTTTCTCCAGAGCCTTAATAAGGGGAATCTTTATTAGCATATATGTGACGAGTCATGTGCTCAAGTACTTGTTGATTATTATGACCTCGAAATAATCAAAATATATCAGTCTTTAACAAATTAAAGCAATATAGAAAATCGAATACGTCTAGCATACAATTAAGATCGAACATACAATCATACGATGCAAGATTTATTCAGATTCATACACACAGCAGAATTATAATGCGGCATATAATATTAACAATTAAAAGTAAAAGGATAAGGGATAGAATGCACCAAGGTTTATCCTGGTTCAGTTGTCAATAAGACAACCTACATCCAGTCCTGACAATCCAACTGGATTTCAGCTTTTTCTCCAATAGAAAGAATTGTGACTTGTTTACAGATTGTCCAGTTTCCTCGAAACCTATCTATCTAACACAATCTCTTTCCTATTGCTTAACCCCTTGATCCTTGCAGTCACTCAGCAGACTCACACAAGATCAAGTTCAGCTCCTTCTTGATGAGGCCTCTCACCCAAGAAGATCGCCACTAGTTTCTAGCTAGATTTTTCGCAGTCGCTTCTTTACAGAGTATTTGTTACAAACAAAATAAAAGAAGTAAAAA
>NC_021162.2:57685734-57687568 GCF_000331145.2 Cicer arietinum | reverse complement strand
GTTCAAAGTAAAAATCACACCAATCGATTTCTTAATCGATTTATTAAGTCTCATAATCGATTTACGAATACTCAGAATCGATTTGGCCACAAGCTCAAAGTTCATTGTGATTTCAAAAAGGTTCTTTCATTCGATTTGCCAATCGATTGTGTTCAAGACAGTGACTTAGCTATTTTGATGTTAATCGAAGTGCCAATCGATTTGTTTGTATTTGCCTGAAAAGTTCTTACCTGATGTTTAGTTCAATCGATTTCCCAATCGATTGCAACCAAACTTAACATGATTGAAATTCACACAATAGATTGTCCAATCGATTGTGTTTGTCACAGGTCAAGTTATTTTTCAAATATTATCTAAGCAATCGATTTGCCAATCGATTACCCTAGAAATTGGATTCTCACTGTGACTTGATCAATCGATTTGCCAGTCGATTGGTTTCAATCAGTTTTACTTTGTGATGTGTACAATCGATTTGCCAATCGATTAGCCTGTAAAACAGGTTGCCACTGACTTGTGCAATTTTCATTTCTAATTGTGCCAGTCGATTGCCTAATCGATTATACAATCACAAACAGTTATGTTTCCTTACACCCTTGTTATGAAATCGATTTCCCAATCGATTTACTCAGTCAATGATCAACTTTTGTTGATTTCTTGTGTTCCAAGCAATTTGTATCAAGTGTGTAGGATTGAATTGTTGTTCCTGAAATCTTGCTCAATTAAAATGTTAGATTTATCATATGATGTATGAACATTGTATGTTTGTTAATTATGTCAAAATTAGGATTCAAAGGACTAAAGTCCAACAATCTCCCCCTTTTTGAATAAGTGACAAGCATACAATTTTAACTTGAGTTGAGCATTTCAAGACATAATATTAACAACATTTCATGGCATCATATGTACCATTATCAGATCATAAAATCAGAGTATCAGATCAGAGCATAACAGTACACATGTTATTTAACAATATCAAAGCATTTTAATAATTAATTATCAGTCATCAGAGTGTAAAAATAAATGTAGTAGGCATTAGCAAGTTATAATTTTTCTCCCCCTTTGTCAGTTAAGGCAAAAAGGCAGAAAAAAAATGTCCTCCCCCTATGTTAATAAACATAAGCAATGGGGGTTGAAAGTAAAAACAGTGTATCAGAGCAATAAATGAGCATATTAAAAAGATTATGACAAATGAATTCAGAGAGAAATGGAATAAACGTTCTAGTGCATTATATATATAGAAGAAATGAGTACACCAAGTCATTACAAAACAACACAGATCCTAAACTCCTAATCTCCTAAACTAGGCAGGTCCTCACTATTATCTAAGGGAGAGGCAGAGACCGCTGTATTACCCTCAGCAGGTGTCTCCTCAACGTGAGTTGCAGGCTGATCTAGGGGAGTTGGGTTAGGTTCCTCTGTTGCTTGACGACCGATGTTTGCTATATCTTCAAATGACAGCTTGATGCCCAAATGCGCTGGAATAGCATCAACATCCCGAACAACTGAGTTCAGCGATGTCTGAAGAGTGGTCAAGGCAGCTTCCATTCTGGCCTGTGACTCTAGCATCTTGGCATTGTGAGCCATCTGCACTTCTATAAATTCCATTAACTTGGCGACAAACTCAGGAGGGGTTGTTTCAGTAGCTGGTTGAGGAGGAGGTTGAGCTGGTTCAACAGTTGGTTGAGGTCTTATCCAAATACCATGTAACCTTTTCAATTGCATCTGGTTTACAATTATTCTCCAAAAATTAGAGTGGTCTTTGCAGATTCTTCATTTACAAACGATACCTTGAAGTGTTTCAGAATCTTGGTAATCAGTTGAGGATAAGGCAGCA
>NC_021162.2:57684354-57685724 GCF_000331145.2 Cicer arietinum | reverse complement strand
CATTGTGAGTCATCTGAGCTTCTATAAATTCCATTAGCTTGGCGACAAACTCAGGAGGGGCTGTTTCAGTAGCTGGTTGATGATGAGGTTGAGGTTGAGCTGGTTCAACAGTTGGTTGAGGTCTTATCCAAATACCATGTAACCTTTTCAATTGCATCTGGTTTACAATTATTCTCCAAAAATTAGAGTGGTCTTTGCAGATTCTTCATTTACAAACGATACCTTGAAGTGTTTCAGAATCTTGGTAATCAGTTGTGGATAAGGCAGCATAAGCTTACGCTGTGAACCTTCCAGCATGTGCCTTAGCACAATCCATGCCCAGCTCATCCTGAGCTCCTTGGATAAACCCCATAGCAGTAATATATCCAACTTCTGGACTACTGCATGGTTACCGGATCGTGGTACAAGCATCCGGGTCAGCGTATACATCAGCATTCGATGTTGGACCTTCATTTGACCGATAGGCAATGAAATGGTTTCAACAAAACCATCAACCATCAGGTCCTTAACAACAGTATGCATGTCAACCGATTCTTCCCATCCTTCGTCAGCAGTATCAGCCCCCGAACTGCCTTCTATTGAAGTTCCGTGAAATGGTAACCCTGATAAAACAGAAAAATCTTCAAAGGACATATAAATCCTTTTCCCTTTAACCTGAGCCTTGAAGCCGGCTTCAGTCAGCTTGAACGTTGAGTAAAATTCCCTTATCAATCTTGGATAACTATCAAGAGTAGAAGAGAGAAAGCTCTCAAGACCGTGAAATCTCAGATGGTTTTGGAAAGTAAAACCGTCTGCATCAAAATAGGCAGAATCCAGAGTCCGACCCTCGTGGATTTTCCTTTTAAGAAAGTCTGATAGTATGGAAGGTTCTGCATCTTTTTCCTTGGGTGCAGGAGCTTTCTTGGGAGGGGGTGAAGAAACTGGTTTCTTCTTCTTTTTCTGGGAAATTTCTTTCATGGCATCAGCCATAAGTTTCTCAGTTGGTGGTTCCTTTCTCTTTTTGGGTTTCTCTTGAATAACAGCAGGTGCATTGCCTTTGTCTTTGGCAAGAATCTTATGTGTAGGAATGGGTACTCTTTTGGTTAAAGTAGGTGGTGGTGAATGGGTTCCACTGGATGAAGAAGATGGTGAGGGGGTGCGTGCTTGGGTTTGTTTAACTCGTGCCATAATTGCAAGTAGAAGTAGTTTGAATGTAGACAGTAACAGAGAGCAATTGCAGAAACAGAGAGATGAAGCAGACAAAGAAAATTGTGAAATCTGGAGAAATGCAGTGCAGAAATCGATTGATAACTGTTCCTATTTAAACCCTTAAATGTGTAAATCGATTAGGTTACCGTTGCTGGGTAATGTCAATCGATTTAGTAATTATT
>NC_021162.2:57681396-57684331 GCF_000331145.2 Cicer arietinum | reverse complement strand
AGATTTACTTAATCGATGTCCAAATCGATTGTTTTAAGGTTGAAGGTTGAACTAGTCGATTTCCCAATCGACGCTCGGGCAAGTTAAATAAAAAATTCTGAACTTTGAAGTCTGGGGCCAAAGCAATCGATTCCCAAATCGATTTTGTAAACCATTTACCATGCTAGTAATCGATTCCCAAATCGATTTAACTGGAAAACACTGCAAGCACCAGAAGTGTCCTATGAAAAGATTCAAAGATCATACCTCACTAGGATCAATGATTCCTAGTTTCATCCTGATATGCAGGAAACTTTCTCTTGGTAAAGCTTTGGTGAAGATGTCAGCCAGCTGTTCAGCTGTGTTAACATACTCAAGCTTAATGATTCCATTTTGAAAGTGATCCCTTATAAAATGATGTCTTTATAAACCATTTGCCATGCTGGTAATCGATTTCCAAATCGATTTAACTGGAAAACATTACTGAAAATACCATAATCAAAAAAAATCATACTTCACTAGGATCAATGATCCCTAGTTTAATCCTTATATACAGAAGGCTTTCTCTTGGTAAAGCTTTTGTGAAGATGTCAGCTAGCTGTTCGGCAGTGTTAACATACTCAAGCTTAATGATTCCATTTTGAAAGTGATCTCTTATAAAATGATGTCTTACTTCAATGTGTTTGGTCCTGGAGTGCATTACTGGATTCTTGGTTATACTTATTGCACTTGTGTTATCACACATGATAGGTACTGTTCCCAAATCAACACCAAAGTCCAATAAATGTTGTTTCATCCACAGAATCTGAGCACAACAGCTCCCAGCTGCAATATATTCAGCTTCAGCAGTAGATAACGCAATGCTTGTTTGCTTCTTACTGAACCAAGACACTAGAGAATTTCCAAGCAGATGACAAGTTCCTGAGGTACTTTTCCTGTCGAGTTTACAACCGGCAAAGTCTGAATCTGAGTAACCAATCAATGTACATGTTGATCCTTTTGGATACCACAATCCAAGACTTTTAGTTCCTACCAAGTATCTGAAAATTCTCTTAACTGCACTGAAGTGAGATTCCTTTGGATTTGATTGATACCTTGCACACATACAAACACTGAACATGATGTCTGGTCGGCTTGCTGTAAGGTAGAGCAGAGATCCTATCATACCACGAAATCTAGTAACATCTACAGGTTTACCTTTCTCATCTCGGTCTAAGAAATTTCCTTGACTCATGGGTGTATCAATGGATTTAAGATTTTCAAAGTTAAATTTCTTTATCAAATCAGAACAGTATTTAGATTGACTAATGAAAATGCCTTGCTTGCTTTGGTTAATTTGAAATCCCAAGAAATATGACAGTTCACCCATCATTGACATTTCAAATTTACCTTTCATCAAATTTTCAAATTCTTTGCACAGTTTATTATTTGTAGATCCAAATATTATGTCATCAACATATACTTGGACAAGCAAGATATCATTTCTAGTAGTTTTTGTGAAAAGGGTCTTGTCAACATTTCCTCTTAAAAAGTTTTGTTGAATAAGGAAATTGCTAAGCTTCTCATACCAAGCTCTTGGAGCTTGTTTTAACCCATAGAGGGCCTTTGATAGCTTATACACATGATTAGGAAAATCAGGATTTTCAAAACCAGGTGTTTGGCTAACAAAAACTTCCTCTTGAAGGTCACCATTGAGAAAGGCACTTTTCACATCCATTTGATAAAGATTAAAGTCCATTATACAAGCATAAGCCAATAAAATTCTTATGGCTTCTAATCTAGCTACAGGGGCATAGGTTTCATCAAAATCTATTCCCTCCTCTTGACTATAACCCTTGGCTACTAGTCTAGCTTTGTTCCTTGTTATTACACCATTCTCATCCAACTTGTTTCTGAACACCCATTTGGTTCCTATGACATGCTTACCCTCTGGCCTAGGTACTAAGTTCCACACTTTGTTTCTCTCAAACTGGTTTAACTCTTCTTGCATAGCAAGTATCCACTCACTATCTAACAGGGGTTCCTTAATGTTCTTCGGTTCAATCTGAGACACAAAGACTGTAAAGTTACAAAACTGTCTAAGGTTCTTCCTAGTTGCAACACCTTTAGAGATATCCCCTATAATGTTGTCTATGGGGTGGTTTCTGTTGAACTTCCATTCCTTAGGTAAATCATCGGTTCTTATAGGTTCTACACAGTCAGATCTAGTTGGGGGGACAGCTACAGGTTGTTCTACTGGTTCAGACTCTACAACTTCATCCAAAAAGTCATCAACCATAAGAGGAGTTTTGTTCAAGTTTTCTGTAAATAATTCATCAAACTTTACATGAACTGACTCTTCTATGGTCTTTGTTCTTTTGTTGTAGATTCTATAGGCCTTACTAGTTTGGGAATATCCTAAAAAGATACCTTCATCTGCCTTAGGGTCAAACTTTCCTAGGTGTTCTTTGCCATTGTTCAACACAAAGCACTTACAACCAAAGATTTTAAAGTAGGAAAGGTTTGGTTTTCTACCCTTGTAAAGCTCATAGGGGGTTTTTCTAAGCAGGGGCCTAATGAGTACTCTATTGACAACATGAGTGGTTGTACTAATTGCATCTGCCCAAAAGTACTTAGGTAGGTTGGAGTCCTTAAGCATAGTCCTAGCTAACTCTTCTAAGGATCTATTCTTCCTCTCCACTACCCCATTTTGTTGTGGTGTCCTAGGGGCAGAATATATGTGGTTGATTCCATGTTGTTCACAATAAGTTTGAAAAGAATCATTTTGGAATTCACCTCCATGATCACTTTTAATTGATACAATTTTCTGGTCATTCTCATTTTGAACCAAAGCAGCAAATTTCTTAAAAGTTGAGAATGCATCACTCTTATGAGCCAGAAAATATGTCCATGTGAACCTTGAATAGTCATCAACCAACACATATCCATAAAGGTTACCTCCAAAGCTCTTAACTTG
>NC_021162.2:57674216-57679185 GCF_000331145.2 Cicer arietinum | reverse complement strand
TGCAAGTGAAGCACCTTCTCCTAGAAAATCAACTGAGGCCATATTCCTTTTATGAGTTTTACCTCTAAAAAAGTCAGGCTCTGATACCAATTGTTGTTTATTATGACCTCGAAATAATCAGAATATATCAGTCTTTAACAAATTAAAGCAATATAGAAAATCGAATACGTCTAGCATACAATTAAGATCGAACATACAATCATACGATGCAAGATTTATTCAGATTCATACACAACAGCGGAATTATAATGCGGCATACAATATTAACAATTAAAAGTAAAAGGATAAGGGATAGAATGCACCAAGGTTTATCCTGGTTCAGTTGTCAATAAGACAACCTACATCCAGTCCTAACAATCCAACTGGATTTCAGCTTTTTCTCCAATAGAAAGAATTGTGACTTGTTTACAGATTGTCCAGTTTCCTCGAAACCTATCTATCTAACACAATCTCTTTCCTATTGCTTAACCCCTTGATCCTTGCAGTCACTCGGCAGACTCACACAAGATCAAGTTCAGCTCCTTCTTGATGAGGCCTCTCACCCAAGAAGATCGCCACCAGTTTCTAGCTGGATTTTTCGCAGTTGTTTCTTTACAGAGTATTTGTTACAAACAAAATAAAAGAAGTAAAAAAAGTGTCTTCAATCTTGATCAATGTATCTCACATGAATCTGGTTATTCAATGATTGTTTATGAGAACATTGTCTTTTCTCTCAAGAATACTTTTTCAGCTCTCTCAATGATTGCCTAATCGATTATACAACCACAAACAGTTTGTTTCCTTACAACCCTTTTTATGAAATCGATTTCCCAATCGATTTACTCAGTGAATATTCAACTTTTGTTGATTTCTTGAGTTTCAAGAAATTTGTCTCAAGTTTGTAGGGTTGAGTTGTTGTTCCTGAAATCTTGCTCAGTTAAAATGTTAGATTTATCAAATGATGTATGAACATTGTATGTTTGTTAATTATGTCAAAATTAGGATTAAAAGGACTAAAGTCCAACAGTACTAAGTTTGGCAAATTAATTTTGATCTTCTGGATGATATTCCACATCAATCTCTTATGGTCTTTGTTGACTTGATCAATAGAGTTGCCTTTATGCACCGCATATCCAATCAGAATGTTGATGAGTACCTTATATATGGACTTTTAAATGTATTGAATTGAAGTTGACATTAGGATCTTCATAAAGTTCCTTGATATTAGAAGAGTCAACCATTGTTCATATCCATTTTCAATTAACATATCTTCATTTTGGCATTTGATAATGGTTAAACATATAGCATAGAGTAGAAGGTTTATCTAGGTTAAGTATTGATACCATCCAATACTAGCAACATCACTCCTTTATAAATTGAATGTTTTAAATTTGTCTTCAACAAAATGTTTTGTAAAAATATATGCCCACTAATGACTAGTGTCAACGAATGTAATTTCTAAAATGTGATTCTAGACATAATCTCTTATAAAGTGAAGTTTAATCTCTAAATCTATTTCCCTTGAAAAATGGTTAAACATATATCATAAGTATTATCATAGAAGATATGACTGCTACTGTCAACAGTTGATGTTATATGTTTAACCAAAAATCTTATTTATAACATAAAGTTGTATGTTGCAACAAACTGTTGAAATATATTCTACTTATGTTGTAGATAGGGCATTGGTTCCTTGTTTTTTGCTTGACTGCGAGATCAGATTTTCACCAAGGAATTTACAATTTTCACTGGTGTTTTTCCTTTCAAGATTGTCTCCAGCATAGTCAGCATCACAGAAACCTACTAACCTGTACTCAAGGATGACTTATAACACATGTCCAAATTAGTAGTTTGTCTTAGATATCTAAAGATCCTTTTAACAATAGTTAAAGTAGATTCTTTATGGTCAAACTGAAATCTTGCACATACATAGTAAACATAATATAAGGTTTAAAGGCAGTTAAATAGAAAGGAGAGTCAATCATCCCTCAGTATTCCTTTTGATCCACCTTTTTTTTACCAATTTTGTCCTTATCAAGAGAACATGTGGGATGCATAGGTGTAAGCATGAGTTTGCATTCATCCATATTAAAATTCTTTAAAAGTTCTCTTATATATTCAATATGCCAAATGAATACTCCTTTTGAGCTTTGTTTAATTTGGATTCCAAGAAAGAATTTTAGTTCTCCCATCATGATCATCTCAAACTCATTATGCATTAACTTAAAAAAAAATTGACATAGCTTACCATTAGTAGAACAAAAAATTATATCATCAACATATAAATGGACAATGAGAACATGGTATGGAAACTAATTATCCTCAAAGATAGAGAATTGTTTAACATACACTTTTATATTTATATAATCATTTAAGAATGCATTTTTCACATTCATTTGATATAAAATAATTTTATTAAAAACTGCAAATGAAAGTAAAATCTTGACTGTTTCTAACATTTTCCCAAGGAAAAAAGTTTTAGTATAATCAAAATCTTTCTACCAATTACTTGAGCTACAAATATAACTTTATTACTTACCACTTCACCTTTATCATTTAAACTTGTTTCCGAAAAACCGTTTGGTTCTAATCGACTTCTTTTCTTTGGGTTTGAGTACAAGGTCTCATTCATCATTTCTCTTGAATTGATTTAGTTCTTCTTTCATGGCCATAATTCATCCATCATACGATAAAACTGCATCCACTATTGCAGGCTCGTTTTTAGACAAAAGTATGAACATTGATGTCGCGGCCTAAAATTTCGAGTTTTCATCGAATTCAATAGAGTCGCACCAAAATTTATTTTAAAATAGGGAAAATATTGGGAAACCCTTAAAAATGTAAAAATGGTCTTTGAAACCAGATTTTGAGTTCGGGAGTCGATTATGCGTAGGGAAGGTATTAGCACCCTACGACATCCGTTAAAATACGGTTACCTTTAATTAATTGTGCAAAATTATATCAACTTAAATATATTTATTTTTCTTTATTATTAAATATGAATATAAATTGTTTTTTATAAATGTGATTTTTTGAGATAAAAGTGTGTTAAAAAAGAATGGAAAAAAAGAAAGTTTTTATTAGTGTGCTTGACAAGAGTGTGATCTTGCTCCTACGTATCTCCCGGTGCGATGGAGAAATCAAAGCTACGTAGTTCTTGGTAAAAAAATGTGAATGCGTTGATTGCTTTTAAATAAATTGTATTTTGTTACTTAAAAAAAATAATTTTGACGAACATAAAAAAACTTGTTTGATTTGAATAATTATCTTAAAATATGAATTTTAAGACGATCGAATTGTACAACTCGTGTCTCAAAATCCAAGGAGTAAAAAGATGTCACATCTAATTTAATCCTCTTAAGAATATTTTATTTTTTATTTTTAAATTGAATTTCAAAACAAACAAATAGTTTAATTTGTATCTTAACAACTTCAAAAATAATAGTAATAATAGTAATAATAATAATAATTAAATAAATTTTTTTTTAAAAGGATAAGTTTTAGAGTTATCAAAATATATAATTTGTATTATGTAACTCCGAGATTAAAAGATTTTAATTAACTTTAAATAATTTTTATGGTAAAAATATTTAAATATATTATTATTATTATTATTATTAAAATAATTTTAAATTAATTGAACAAAAATTAGGTACTACAGCTGTCCCTATTTAATTATATTTTACGTGGTAAAAAGATAATTAAATCTAAGTAGCTAACTTTTGTTAAGTGTGAAAGTAAATTAATTTCAAAAAAATGTAAGAGATATAGTAAAATAATTTGACATGTAAAAAAGTTGAGGATTTGCAATTGAAAAAAAAATGTAAATAGTGTCGGTCGGCAAAAAAAAAAACTCAGACCAAGGATCATCCATCGTCTTCGGATTGACTACCGATGCGTAAATGGACGCAAAAAATAAATAAAAAAATGACTCAGACCAAGGATGATCGTCTTCGGATTGCTTACCGATGCGTTGATCGAGGTAGATAAAATGATCGTCTTCGGGTTGGTTACCGATGCGTTGATCGACATAGATAAACATAGATAAAATGATCGTCTTCGGGTTGGTTACCGATGCGTTGATCGACATAGATAAACATAGATAAAATGATCGTCGGGTTGGTTACCAATGCGTTGATCGATATAAATAAAATGCAAGAGATGAGTTTAAAGTGTAGAATGTAAATAAAAGGAGATAAATTTGTTTTATTTTTATTTTTAAAAGGAAACATGTATGCGGTAATGCAAACGTAAAATGAATAATGTGATACAAAAGTTATTGAATATAAATAAAATATACATATAAGATATGCATGATTAACTCATTATGCATGATATAAAAAGTTGTTGAGTATATGTAAAATATGAGTGAAGATGCATAAATCATGTGTGAGTATTTGAAAGAAAAAAAAAATGTAACATGCATGCAATGAAGATAAATTCCTTTTAAATAATTTTTTATATTGCTTTATTCATTTTTTTTTTTGGTTCCCCGATCCTTATGCGACTTTATACACTTATAAGATTCAATGTAAAAATATTTAAATATATTATTATTATTATTAAAATAATTTTAAATTAATTGGACAAAAATTAGGTACTACAGCGGATTTGCAATTGAAAAAAAAAATGTAAATAGTGTCGGTGGTCGGCAAAAAAAAAAAAAAAAAAACTCAGACCAAGGATGATCGTCTTCGGTTGGTTAGCGATGCGTTGATCGATATAAATAAAATGATAACTACAAGCGATGAGTTTAAAGTGTAGAATGTAAATAAAAGGAGATAAATTTGTTTTATTTTTATTTTTAAAAGGAAACATGTATGCGGTAATGCAAACGTAAAATGAATAATGTGTACAAAAGTTTATTGAATATAAATAAAATATACACATAAGATATGCATGATTAACTCATTATGCATGATATAAGAAGTTGTTGAGTATATGTAAAATATGAGTGAAGATGCATAAATCATGTGTGAGTATTTGAAAA
>NC_021162.2:57613947-57674016 GCF_000331145.2 Cicer arietinum | reverse complement strand
TTTTTTTTAAGCATAATATTTTTTGACTGCATCTGAGTTTACTGGAAGTGGAAGCTCATCTCCATCCATTTCTGCGAGTATTAGAGCTCCCCCAGAGAAAGCTTTTTTCACAACATATGGTCCTTCGTAGTTCGGAGTCCACTTTCCCCGAGAATCTTTTTTTATGGGCAATATTTTCTTCAACACTAATTCTCCTTCTCGAAACTCTCGAGGACGGACTTTTTTCTCGTAAGCTTTTTTGAGTCTTTTTTGATATAGTTGACCATGACACAAAGCTATCATTCTTTTTTCTTCTATGAGATTCAATTGGTCATATCGTGATTGAACCCATTCTGCCTCTTCTAGTTTTGTTTCCATCAGGACTTTGATTGAGGGAATTTCGACTTCGATGGGAAGTACCGCTTCCATTCCATACACCAATGAGAAAGGAGTTGCCCCTGTTGAGGTACGAACAGAGGTTCTATAGCCATGTAATGCAAAGGGAAGCATTTCATGCCAATCCTTATATGTCTCCACCATCTTCTGTATGATCTTCTTGATATTCTTATTTGCTGCTTCTACAGCCCCATTCATTTTCGGACGATATGGAGAAGAATTATGGTGTTGAATTTTGAAATTATCACACAACTCTTTCATCATTTTGTTATTCAGATTAGTCGCGTTATCAGTGATTATCTTATTTGGCAATCCATATCGACAAATCAATTCTCTTTTGATGAATCTGACAACCACACTTCTCGTCACATTGGCATAAGAAGCGGCTTCAACCCATTTTGTGAAATAATCAATAGCTACTAGGATAAACCGGTGTCCATTTGAAGCCTTAGGCTCGATGAGTCCAATAACATCCATTCCCCACATTGAAAATGGCCATGGTGATGTTAAAACATTCAAAGAAGTGGGTGGTACATGTATTTTATCAGCATAGATTTGACATTTGTGACATTTCTATACGTGACTAAAGCAGTCGGATTCCATGGTCAACCAGTAGTAGCCAGCCCTTAAGATTTTTCTTGCCATTGTGTGCCCATTTGCATGAGTTCCAAAAGAACATTTGTGAACCTCTTGGATAATTTTCTCCGCTTCTGCTTTATCCACACATCTGAGGAGAGCCATATCATGATTTCTCTTATAAAGCACGTCACCATTCAAGAAGAAATTCATTGACAATCTCCTTAAAACCCTTTTGTTGTTCTCTGAAATACCCAATGGATATTCCTTATTCTTAATATATGATTTGATGTCATAAAACCACGGTTTGCCATCCAACTCTTCTTCTATTGATAAACAATATGCAGGTTTATCTCTTTGTTGAATTTTTATGACTGGCCCTTCTTGATTAGTGGTTATTTTGAACATTGACGACAAAGTGGCCAAGGCGCCAGCTAACTGGTTGATTGATAATCTTCTACTGGTTGTTGGGCTAAGTACTCTGCTAGTGCGCTTCCTTTGATAGATTTTTGTGTAACATATACCAAATCGTATTCTGATAACAACATCTGCCAACGGGCGATCCTTCCAGTAAGAGCAGGTTTCTCAAAGATGTACTTAATTGGGTCCATTTTAGACACCAACCAAGTTGTATGACATAACATGTATTGCCTCAACCGACGAGCAACCCATGCCAATGTGCAACATCTTCGTTCAAATAGTGAATATCTTGTTTCACAACTGGTGAACTTTTTGCTCAAATAATAAATAGCATGTTCTTTCCTACCAGATTCATCATGCTGCCCCAGTACGCAGCCCATTGCCTCGTCAAGTACTGTTAAGTACATAATAAGTGGTTTCGCAGGAACAGGAGGCACTAGGATGGGAGGTTTTGATAAGTACTGCTTAATCTTTTCGAAAGCTTTTTGACAATTCTCATTCCATTCAACCTTTTGGTCTTTGCGCAACAATTTGAAAATCGGCTCGCACGTAGCGGTGAGATGCGATATAAACCTTGCAATGTAATTCAATCTACCCAAAAAGCCACGAACTTCTTTTTCCGTGCGTGGAGCCGGCATTTCTTGTATTGCTCTTACTTTATCTGGGTCCACCTCTATCCCTTTTTGACTAACGATAAACCCAAGTAATTTGCCTGATCTTACACCAAATGTGCATTTAGCAGGGTTTAAACGAAGTTTGAACTTCCTTAGTCGCTCAAATAACTTTTGAAGGTTAACAACATGGTCTTCTTCGGTTTGAGATTTTGCGATCATATCATCCACGTAAACCTCTATTTCCTTATGCATGATGTCATGAAGCAAGGTTACCATTGCTCTTTGATAGGTTCCCCCGGCATTCTTCAATCCAAATGGCATCACTTTATAGCAGAAAGTCCCTCATTGTGTGATGAACATAGTTTTCTCCATATCTTCGGGAGCCATCTTGATTTGATTGTACCCTGAGAAACCATCCATGAAGGAGAAAAGAGAGTATTGAGCAGTGCTATCCACTAGGACATCAATATGAGGTAGAGGAAAATCATCTTTAGGACTAGCTTTATTTAAATCCCGATAATCAACGCACATTCGAACCTTTCCATCTTTCTTTGGAACTGGTACAATATTAGCCACCCATTGAGGATATTTTGCTACTGCTAAGAAACCAGCATCAAATTGCTTCTTGACCTCTTCTCTAATTTTAAGCGACATATCAGGTCTCATCCTTCTCAACTTCTGTTTAATTGGAGTGTATTCAGGCTTTAGTGGTAGCTTGTGTTCAACTATGTTAGTATCTAACCCGGGCATGTCCTGATATGACCATGCAAAGACATCCACATAATCAATTAAAAGTTTAACCAACTTTTCTCGCTCACTTTCTTTCATAGACATACCAACTTTAACTTATTTTTGAGCATGCTCAATCCCTAAATTGATCACCTCAACAGGTTCTTGATAGGGTTGGATTATCTTAGCTTCTTGTTCAATTAAGCTTTCTAGTTCTGGGGGAAGCTCACAATCGTCTTCACAATCCTCATCGGCATGATTAATCAGACGTTCAAAATTACAAGAAATGGTTCTAGCGCTGCTATTTTCAACATATTCATTTTCGACTCTGCATTGTTTAAATTAAGAAAAAATATATATATGAATAACAATTGCCAAAAGAAAGAGAAAAGAGAATAAACAAAAACAGTTGGAGAATTCAAAAATGCATTTATTGATAATAAACGGAATTGAAATACATATGCCCTAATTAGTTATCCTTATATCCTTGGGCAGAGCAAAAGGAGTTAAAAAAAACATAATTACTTTGAACATGAATTAACAAACACGGGAAACTCGAGGATCTTCCAATTGTTGAGACTGGTGTTTGGAGGACAAGGGTACACTAGCTTGAGGGTGTCATCATCAACATGATCCTCTTCTGTAACAGCCACTTGATGAGCATATATTATTCCGGCGCTTTGAAAAGTTTGGCGAATGTCATAAATAGGAATCTTCTGTGAATTCGGTGTCCAGTTTTCTCTTTTACCCTTTGCAACCTTCTCTTTATCAGCTTGAGTAGGTACATATCACAACCCGTACCTATTGTTCTTTTCTGGTATTTCTATCAACTTTCCCAAAACAACTCATCCTTCCAACATAGATTTGGTAAACTTCAATGATGTGGTAGATAGTTTTGGTTCTTTTAAACGATATTCTTCACCCCTGAAGACGACATTGGCAATTTCTAATGCTTGAAACGAAGTCTCTATGGCTTCCTCTGTGTTTTCAATGTAGCTTGTAGAAGATAAATAACTTACTATCATATCTTCTTCCTCAGATATTATTACCAGCTTATTGTTCACTATAAACTTTAGCTTTTGATGGAGGGTGGATGTCACTGCTCCAGCAGCATGAATCCATGGTCTCCCTAAAAGACAACTGTACGCCGGTTTAATATCCATTACTTGGAAGGTTATCCCAAAGATGTGGGGTCCGATTTGAATTGGCAGGTCAATCTCACCAATCACTTGTCTTCTAGATCCATCAAACGCTTTCACCACCAAAGCACTAGGCTTCAAACAGGCTCCCTCAACAAATAGCTTTGACAGTGTTGATTTAGGCATGACATTTAATGATGAACCATTATCTACTAGCACTCGTGCAAGAATGTGATCGTGACACCTCATAGAGATGTGCAGTGCCTTATTATGCTCTGTCCCTTCAGCTGGTAATTCATTATCACTAAAACTCAGGCAACTACTAGCAGTGATGTTACCGACAACTCCATCAAACTGATCGACAGTGATATCGTGAGTAACATGGGCTTCGTTTAGAACTTTCATCAGTGCCCTTCTATGTGCTTCAGAATTCAATAACAAGGAGAGAACTGATATCTTGGAAGGGGTCTGATTTAGCTGATCCACCACCTTATATTCACTTTGCTTGACAAACTTCAAAAATTCACTAGCTTCTTCTTCAGACACCGTCTTTTTACTGATCTCTTGTCCTTTTATGGTATGATACATATCTTCTTTTCCTTTTTCTCCATTAACCTCTTTTTTCCTAAGTTGCTCAGGAGTGTATACTCGACCACTCCGAGTCATTCCACCAATCCCTGAGATGTTAGTGACCTCAGTTCCTTTAGGTTCACAACCATCACTTGGTTGATGATCTGCCAAGTGGGATGTGACTTCGTATTTCCACGGTACTGCCTTGGTATTTTCATAAGGAAACGGGATTGGTGTTTGGACAATTATTGCATTTGGCTTGTTATGAGTTGACTTAAGATTCTCTTTTTTGTAAAGAATTTCCAATGGTTTTGGAAAAGATATATTATTTTCCACACACGACCCCATGGTGAACACATGACCATCTATTGCATATTGGTCTATCCCGTCTTCAATGAAATTCACAGAGGCGTTCCCATGGCATGGCAAAGGATTGCTCCCTATGTTGGGATTGTCCTCCTTGAAGGTAAGCCATTTTGCATTAATCAATTCTTGCACTTTAGATTTTAGGGCTTGACAATCTTCAATGGAATGCCCAACGGCTCCTGCATGATATTCACATTTGGCATTTGGATTATACCATTTTGGAAATGGTGGTTCAAGAGGTTTCATTGGTCTTATGACTACCATTGAATTTTGAAGTAAATGGGGCAACAATTGGCTATACGCGACGGGAATTGGATCAAAACGAGTTATCCTTTTTTGTCGGTTGACAGGTGGTCTGTAGTGATTCGCGATTGAATTTGAGCTTGGGTATTGATTTTGTGGGGAAAATGCGGTAGGTGGTGGTTGATAAAAAGGTGGTCTTGAAGGGTGATATTGAGGGTATGAAGCTTGTGTGGTTGCGGCAACATATGGATAAGGGATGTAAGGAGTTTGTGGTATCGGGGGCTTGAAATTTGGGGGTCGATAAGAATTGATGGGTGGAAAATAAGAGACTCTGGGGTTTACCATTACAGCGTTAGCGTCTCCTTCTTTCTTTTTTGTGAATGTCGTCTGGAGTCGTTTCACGCTAGTTGCTGCACATACAATCTTGTCACTCCTCATCCCACTTTCTATCATTTCTCCTATCATGACAAGGTCAGAAAAGTTTGATGTCATACTCCCAATCATCTTGTCATAAAAAGGCGACTGGAGAGTATCCATAAACATACCGACCATTTCCCTTTCAGGTAATGGGGGTTCTACTTGTGAGGCCATTTCCCTCCACCGTTGTGCGTATTCTTTGAAAGCTTTGTTGTCCTTTTTCAGTGAATTTTGCAATTGCATCATATCAGGGGCCATGTCAACGTTGTACCTGTATTGCTTCAAAAAGGCATCAGCTAGGTCCTTCCATGAACGAATTTGATTTCGCTCAAGATGCATATACCAACTTAACGATGCCCCACTCAAACTATCTTGGAAGAAGTGAATGAGAAGTTTATCGTTATGAGCATGAGATGTCATTTTTCTGCAATACATAGTTAGATGATTTTTAGGACATGTGTTGCCCTTGTATTTTTCAAAGTCAGGTACCTTGAATTTGGCAGGGATAGTCACATCAGGAACCAAACACATATCGAAAGCTTCAAGGCCATAAACATTATACCCCTCAATAGCTTTTATTCGCTCTTCCAAGACATGGAATTTTTCCTTTGATTGTGTATCATCCACAATGTGAGGTTGATAACAATTTCCATTAGTATCGAAATGGGGTACTTGGGGTGCAATATATGGAATATTTTCTGAGGGTTGAGTGTTTTGGGGGTTTAAGTGGTTTGGGTTGTTTTCCATGGGGTTGACGACTAAGGGTGGAGTATAACCGGGTGGAATACCATACATAGGAAATTGTATAGTTGTTGTACGAGGTTTTTGGATAGTTGGTGTAAAGCCTGGTGGGTGAGAATGAGTGGTTTGTTGTTCTTCATTTACAGCCGGAGGATTCTCATCTATGTTCCCCTTCCTTGACAAAGCCTGTATAGCTTCTAATATTTGATCAACCTTGTCCTTTAATTGGTTGACATCCATTCTCATCACCTCTTGATTTTGCTCAAGTTCTTCCATGATCTTTGAGTTGCACGAGTCCGATAAGGATGTTGGGGAAACAGCTTTATTGATTTTTTTCTGTGTTTTTTTTTTACAATGAAAAATTTATGAGTATGTATTAAACATGAATGGAATGCAATTATTATCTCCTTTTTTATGTGGATGTTGGGGAATCATAAGTCTTGCACGAATTATTAATGAAAGAAGAACATGGGAATCGATAAACAAAACAGCAAATCCTTCATTGATGAGAAAAAAGTACATTGCATTTAAATTAAAAAGCTACATCGATTATGGTATTTCAATCATCTTTTCCAATAGGACAACCGATTTTCTCCTCCAATTCTTCTACTAAATGTTTGCAATATTCGACGAACTTGTAGACTTTGGTTGGAGTATTGAGTGGGTGCATGATTGCATCAACCTCTCTTAAGTGTTTTGGAATTTTTATGATTGCCTGATTAGCTAGAAAGGCCAATTTTGAAAAGCAATCTTTCCAATATTTTCCTTTATCTTCCAACTCTTTATAAATCTCTTGATTCTTCAATAGTCCAAGCAACACCATGAAACGCTCCTCCCAATATATGGTTTCATCCTTCAAGTCATCATATATCTTTTCTTGATAATCAATGTAATTCTTCAACTCACTAGAAGTTTTCATTTCTGTTTTTAGTGCATCTTGGTGTTTTGAGAGTAATTCTTCAATTTCTTCTTTTTGTTGCCTCTCATCCCTTACTTGACTCTCGTATTTAGCTACCATTTCTTTTAGTTCTTTCTTTAAATCTTCAAACTCTTTTTTTACCTTCTTCTCAGAGCTTGTTGATTTTGTCCACAACTGCTTCCACATGTAGGCTTCTTCAATAGCTGCATTCTTTTCTTCATTTCGCACATCTAACTCTTCATTTGCACCTCTCAAACAAATTTGTATGTCAAGTTTATTTTCTTTTTCAATTTTCAACCTCTTGTTGCTTCTTTCAATAAACTGACTTTTACATGTGTTTTCTGATCGTAAGTTCTCGTTTTCTTGGGAGACTTTTTCTAACTTTGCTTGTAGCTCTTTTTTCTCCTCTTCAGATTTTAACAATGATGCTTTGAGCTCTTCTATTTCTTCATTTGTAACAAGGGTAGTTTCAGGCATTTCCTGATCACATGAGGGTGTACTGTGGAAGGGCAACTTTATTTCTTGGACTCTTTTCTTTACCCATTGTTGATAAGGTTCTTTTGTGCTGCAACTTCTACATCCGAGTATTTTTCCTTTTCTAATGATCAACTCCCAAGCTCGACTTATCCTTCTCAACATTGGTGGGTCTACTATACACGTATTGTGCAAAACAAAAGCCTCCAATGACCTATCATCTGGTTTATCCAACATGGGGTAGCCGAGTTGTCTCAGAGCTATCATTGGATTGTAATTAATACATCCTTTCGTTCCCATGAGAGGTACATTTGGAAAATCTCCGCATCGGCATATTCCCTCTTCCACCCCTTGTTCTCTATAGTACCATGAAATTTTATCTCCAGTAAGGCTAGCTATACCCTGAGCCCATTCACGATTGCTCTTGACCCCAACATGATACCCTTTCTTGAACATGTGAGATACAAACCAAGTATACAGCACTGGAACACAACATAAAATTGTTCCCCCTTTCTTCTCGTGTCGCATATGCATAGAGTAGTATACATCAGCAAGAACCGCAGGAACTGGGTTTTGTTTATGTTTGTTAAAAGCTAAGAATACATTTATGGCAGCAAAATCTACAAAGTTATCAAGGTTTGGAAATATAACAATACCGTAGATAATGAGGGCCAAAACATCTATAAAAGTACTCCATTCTTTTTTATCAGCTAAATCTTGGCACTTTTGCTCTAGATATTTTCTTGAAAACCCATGAATAGCCCCTTTTTCCTCTTTTGTACTTGCCAACTCTCTTATGTCGATCTTCAACACTTCAGCAATTGTTTCCAACTTCGGTGGTTGCCCAGTATATCGATAAGGATTTCCTCTTTCTAGGGAGTAACCCAATATTCGTTCGAATTCCTCTAATGTTGGGGCCAACTGAAAATCTTGAAAGGTCAAACATCTTAAGAGAGGATTATAATATTGAGCCAATGCGGTGAGGGCACCTGTTTGCACATTTACTGCCAAGAGATTTAGGATATTCCCATATTTGTGAAAGAAACTATCACGTTGTATAGTTTTCATTTGATTGCTGATGTCTCTTAAACTTTTCAAATCAGGTTGCTTGAACTTTAAAAGTAAGGTTTTCCTTTTTTCCGAACCCATTGTCCACTTAAATAACACGTGACTACAGTTTGTATGATTCCCCAAAAATCCTGAAAATTTATGCAAAATGCTATTATGTTTTATTTTTCCTTAGAAAGAGAGAAAAAAAAATGTCATGACATATGAATGAAACTAATATATATTTATAATGTCTTGAATATATGAGATAATTTTTTTGGTTTTAATAGATATTCTTTCAATGAAAGGATCTATTGGCTTATGTAGTGAAACTCTCACAAGGGAGGCTCTATGGTTCTAAACACGGTTCCTAGAGCCAATAATCCTATCTTGGAATATTGTCAACAACAATAGGTAAACTATTTGAAGTGACAATAACCTCAATAGGATCAAACTCTAGGTGAGATCTTCATGCTAACCAAACAGGATGTACATCCAGAAGGCTACCACTACGCAATCTCGAATCTAAACTTAAGTTTTGTTCAAACCCGAGTATAAGGTTCCACTCATAAGTGTGTGTCTTAATAAAAGTGTAGGCATTAAATAAACATAATTCAATAAATCTATAATACTAACAAAATATATATATATATATATATATACAAAATAAATAGATAAATAAAATAAAATAAAAATAATTTACTAACTTAAAAGAATATTATAATGTTAGCTAATACTTATTAAAAAAACAATAAACACATAAAGAAAATGAAAAAAAAACAAACAAATATAGAAAAAGTTTTAAAAAAAAAATATTATGCACAATTAATTTGTTAGGCTTGACTCTTTAAATTTCCCCAATGGAGTCGCCAGCTGTCGCGGCCTAAAATTTCGAGTTTTCATCGAATTCAATGGAGTCGCCACCAAAATTTATTTTAAAATAGGGAAAATATTGGAAACCCTTCAAAATATAAAAATGGTCTTCGAAACCAGATTTTGAGTTCGGGAGTCGATTATGCGTAGGGAAGGTATTAGCCCCCTACGGCATCCGTTAAAATACGGTTACCTTTAATTAATTGTGCAAAATTATATCAACTTAAATATATTTATTTTTCTTTATTATTAAATATGAATATAAATTGTTTTTTATAAATGTGATTTTTTGAGATAAAACGTATTTAAAAGAGTAAAAAAAAAGTTTTTATTATTGTGATTGACAAGAGTGTGATCTTGCTCCTATGTATCTCCCGGTGCGATAGAGAAATCAAAGCTACGTAGTTCTTGGAAGAAAATGTGGATGTGTTGATTGCTTTTAAATAAATTGTATTTTTTGTTATTTTCTTTTAAAAAAAATTAATTTTGACAAGCATAAAGAAATAAACTTGCTCGATTTGAATAATTATCTTAAAATATGAATTTTAAGACGATCGAATTGTACAACTCGTGTCTCAAAATTCAAGGAGTAAAAAGATGTCACATCTAATTTAATCCTCTTAAGAATATTTTTATTTTTATTTTTAAATTAAGTTTCCAAACTAACAACATAGTTTAATTTATAGTATGTAACTCTAGGATTAAAATATAAATAATTTTTATGATTAACTTGTTTATGATTTTTATTTTATTAATTTATTTTGTGAATATGAGATTTAGAACCATCAAATTGTCACAATTTGTGTTCTAATAACTCAAAAATTAAAAAGATGTCACATCTAGTTAATTTTTAATGAAATATTTGTTATTATTTTATTTTTTAAAAAAAGATAATAAATATTAAACAAGTTTAAATGATTTTTTTTCGAAATAGAATTAGTTATAACCACGAGAATAAAATAGTAAAAATAAAAAATATATGGACTTTAACTTAATCTATTAAATGAATAAAAAATTTATATTAATTATAAATATAATCATTTTTTAATATATTTTGTAAATAAGTGAAAAATTGTTATAATGTAAAATAAATGACCTTTATTACTAGTTAACTGTATTCATAATTTTTATAATAAACATAATTAATTATATTAAACATAAATAATAATAATTTAATGAAAATAATACCCTAACACTTAATAAAATGAAAGCGCTACTTATGTCTAAACAAATCAGAAAACACATGAACAAACAGAGCAAACCTCACCCCCCATTCCAAACTCATATACAAAATTTCAAACGCAAACCAGGAATTGAATGAAATATCTTTCCGATGCGGTCGTTTGATCTTAAAATGGGTTTGAATATCCTTTAGCTATGGATATGGGTTTGATGGATCTGAGTTTGCTGAATGGGTTTGATGGATCTGTTTGCTATGGGTAAGATCTGTTTCTCTAAGAACAACTTTATCTTCTACTTTCTCTGGTTTTCTGATTGTTTTAGAAAATTTCCTCTCCTCTCTCAGTTCTGTTTGCCTCAATTTATAAGAGAAATGGCTAATGTTTTGATTCATTGTACAAATACATGTTCTGGATTTTGTATTGTTACTCAACAAAAATTCATTGGATTTTACATTGTTTTTGTAATAAAATTTAAACAAGATACCAAGGAAAAAAAAAAAAGCATGTTAACTTTACATTGAGTGTATTGCATTTCTTTATTAAGGTAAAAAAATAATCAAAGAACCGGTTTATAACATGTTTGCAATAGGGATCTTCACAAGGTATACAAGATAAAGGATGGGTCTTTGCAAGTTGTTTCTGAGCAATTGTTTTTTTTTTTTTGAGTGATGCTGGGTTGAAAGGAAACTTTGTTGAACAAAACCTAGGGAACGTTGAAGACGTGTGAACAAATAATCAAAGAACCGGTTTATAACATGTTTGCAATAGGGATCTTCACAAGGTATACAAGATAAAGGATGGGTCTTTGCAAGTTGTTTCTGAGCAATTGTTTTTTTTTTTTTTGAGTGATGCTGGGTTGAAAGGAAACTTTGTTGAACAAAACCTAGGGAACGTTGAAGACGTGTGAACGGAAGGAAACGTGTGCCCAGGGTTGCAGATCAATTAAAAAATATTTTATTTATTTTTCCTTTTTATTTTATTTTTAATATATACTTAAATCTGAATATAAAATAATGGTATTTTTGAAAATGATTGTAAAAATATTTAAATATATTATTATTAATATTATTATTATTATTATTAAAATAATTTTAAATTAATTGGACAAAAATTAGGTGCTACAATTGATATTTCTTTAAAAGCAGACTTGATCTTCATAGGTTCACTTAAATTTCTTATTATCAGAGAATCTAGATGTGATGATTTGTATTGTCATCTAAGTTTAGGTTCTAATGACTTTGACTTGTAGATGCTTTGTCATTACTTGTCCTTCTATTGTCAAGTACATCTTCTAGTTCTTTTAGAGGGAGACTTTGTTGGTTCCTCTGATTTCTCTAGTTCCTAAGATATATGTAAATATGAAAAATCTTCATCGAACTTTGACTTTTTATGGTTAAAAATTGATTCCTTGACAATCAGTATCTTTTAATCGTATAATTTATAACTTGTAGGTCTTTCAAAGTATCCCAAAAAAATGCAATTTTGAGATCGTAAATCAAATTTGTCAAGATTCACTTTAAAGGTTTTTTCATACTTAAAATAATTACAGGCACTTACCTCAGAGGTTTTTGAAACATTATTCTCCAGAGTTAGATTTTTCCTTTTTATGTTTTAAAAAGCTTTTTCAAGGGAATTGTACTTATATGGTTAAGATGAAACGAGTTTTTATGAGATTTTTTTAGTTTTGAGGAGATATTGTGTGATTCTTGTTCATTGCAAGATAGGTTAGATAGTAACTCCATTTCCTCATCAACAAATTCATTATTAGAATCAGAGCTAAAGCGAACATATGCCATCAGAGCCGTGTTTGCATGTTCTTCATCTTCATCTGATTCATCTGAGTCATCCCATGTAGCCATTATTTTTTTTTCTTTACATTGAAGTATTTTATTTTAGAGTTTGCATTCTCAAGCTTAAGACACTCTAGTTTAAAATGTCTTGATTCTTTGCATTCATAGTTCTTTTTTTTCTCTCTACTATTTGTGGATTGTCTAAAATCCTTTTTAGGAAATGATTTTTCCCCGTCATTACCTATGCATTGAATTTTCGTTGATATGAATGATATTTCTTCATCATCTGAGTTTTTACTCTGATTTTTTTATTCACTTTCCTTTGAGTCTTTCTTATCTTGTAGAACCTTGGAATTTGTTTTGCTTCCTTCTACTGTTGCAACCCTCTTTAGAGAAGAACAACACAATAGTGTCACAAGCTAATTTCATTTTTAAATTTTTTCTGCAATACTCACAATTGAGAAGATAACGACATGAGGTTGTGTTCGTGTTTGGCTTCTATTGTGCTCATGTTGATTCATCTTTGCCCTAATTGGCTTCTGTTGTGTTCATGTTGATTTTGATTTTTGAGAAGACAATGAATTAATGTTGTATTCATGTGAATCCTTTATGTGTTGATATTGTGTTCATGTTGATTTTTTATTTATGCATTTGATACAACTATTTTTATGTAAAAATTGTTTAGTAATTAACTAATTCCATAGATTGTATAATAATTGACTGCATATTACTCAAATAAACTTATACAATTTGCGGGAACCATGGTACCTCACAAGTCCCTCTTCTCTCTTGCTTTTATTCATAAGTTTACTTTAAGGGTGTGAATGTGTGCCTCAAATCATAAAAATTAGTTATGTTTAAGAGTTGTTATAACTACCTTTGGCCAAGTTAGTTATGACAAGGTGGTTATAGTTAGTTAAGTAAATGCCTTTAAATACTATAGATGTAAATGATAACTAAGAAATGAATGTTGTTGTAATAGCAGTGAGAGCTAGAAAACTAAGAGAGATATATGTAATTCATGATTCATAGAAAATCAAAGAGAGAAGATTAAAGGGAGAAGAGAAAGATTGAGAGAAATGATAGTATTGCTGGTTCATAAACAGTGATAGATACTAGGAGATCAATCTTGAGAAGACTTTAATCTTGTAAAGTTCAATCATTAATAGTGGATTAATTTTGCTTGTTTGCCCATGACGTAGGTCTCATCAATTGAAACCGAACACGCAAATTCTTGGTGTTATTCTTTCCTTATCCTTCTTTATTTTCGTTTCCATTTGATTGTGAAAACAGTTTAATCAAAATTGCAGAAAACCAAGATTGATAATCAATCTTCGTTTTCTGGTTTTCTGTTCTGTCAAGATCGATCTTCATTTTCATTTTTCTCTGCAATTGTTTCTTTTTCTATTTTGTTGGTTAATCTAAGTTGCAGATCCCAATATTGTTTTAACAAAGGGAGCATCAAAACCGTATATATTTTATCAAATATATACTTTGTATCTTTAAATATAAACACCTATTACACATTTCTCTTTTATTAAGAGAAATTTGTAATATAATTAATATATCCATTTTATATGAAAATATGATTAAAATTTTATTTGTATATAGATGTATTTAATATTGATTTTTCATCTTTAAAGATAAATTAGTAGTATTAATTAGAATTATGTTTATAAAATAAATAAATAAATGTATGTATGTAATAAATCGTAAGAAACATTGTATTGTTTTATTAGTAGTATATTTAAGAACACGGTGTTTTCAAACTATATTTGATAGCTCTTTAACTTACGTGACAATATCAAATATCAAATTAGTCCTTTAACTTTTTGGTGTCAAGTTAACCTTTTATATTTATAAAAATTACACTGTTGAATAATTTTTTTTCTAATTTAATTTCAATCATTTTAAGTTAGTAATTTCTAAAATTCTACTATGAATTTTGTTATCCAACATATCAAGAACAACATAATAAATTTCAACGTGATTTCATGAATTGGATTAAGATAATTTCAAGTTTTATTTCTCGTTTAATTATTTTTCTAAAAGTTGATTGAGGGTAATGCTTATTGAAACCAAAGGCTCCTACGAATTGCATGAGTTTATTAAAAAAATTTGGAGAATTTTATATTTCAATTTAGTTGATTTAAAATTAGAATCAACAATGTAAACATTTACAAATATAAATAATTAATCTGTCTACTAAAAAAAAAGATAAAAGACTAACTCGAAATAAAAAAATAAAATAATTAATATATTATTTTCGTGTAAGTTAAAGGATGACGTAATGTATTTTGCATTTTATTTATACTGGTGTTTATAATTAAAGGCAGATGGAGTCCTTCAAAATGACATTGGAGACAAAGAAAAGAAAGTGACTCAGCCATCTTTCGAAACCCTTAAAGAGATTATTTGAGCAAATTTGACTTAATAACGAGGAGATTGGCTTAATTGTAAGAAATAGTTGGGATGGTGAAGTGTCACTTAAAAAAAGCTTAAGGAGTGGATGGAGAAGTGTCATTTTTTTGAGGGAATAAGTGTGCTCATAAAAGCTTGTTGCTTTAGCCATTCCTACCTATGTTTATTAAAACAAACCTTAGAGTACAATAATGTAGGGTTTTTTTTTATAAAATAAAATAAAAAAGAATAATATTGCAGTTGTAATTCTGAAAGGGGCAATTTCTTCTTACTATAAACTATATTATAAAAAATTAAAACTTAATGGAAAAGAAAATCTAACTTTTTGCTATATGTAGTTAAAAAAATAAAAAATTATTGTGATGTCCACATTGTCAACTATTATCTTTTTATTTATATAATCTTTTCAACATACCATTTGAAAGTTAACTCTTGTGTCATATAATATTAAAGCCCCTCTAATTGATTTTAGAGTAATACTATAATAACATGACATATAATGTTATACCATGTTATATTTGTGTCTTAAAATTTAACATAAAATAAAACAAAACTTTCTAATTAATTTTAATATAATATCTCATTTTATAATAAATTTTAATTTCAATAACATTATCTTTAAAAAATTTATGCTAGCAATCATTCATGGCAGTAAATCAACAATAGAGGGCAAACAGACATTGGTATATATATAAATAGTGGAACTTGGATCCCCTATGTTAATTGTTATTACCTCTAAAAGTTGAAACTATTAAACATTATGGGACAAATAGGGTCAGCATGTTAAATTCCTCCCAAAGTCCAAACACTTAGAGAATCAAACAAATAATTTTGCTGGAAAAGTTAATTATAAAGGAATAAAAAAACATTAAAATTCAAGATGTGTGGGTCAAGAATCTATGACGATCTACCAAGTTGATCTCAACCTTTTCACTCTATTCTATTTCTTTATTTTGTTCAATTAAAGAATTTTCATGAACATGTCAGGTATAGTTCTGAACTTGGTTTGACTAATTGAAATATTCCAGTAGAAAAAATGTCCATAGTTAAAAAATAACAATTTTTACCTTTAAATTTAATTTATTTTTTTTAACAGATCTAGCGTCGGTGTATTGGTAAATGTAAATGTTATCTCGGAAACGCGTTTGCGGTTGAACTTTGAGCTTATTTTTTCTTGTATAATAAATAAATAAATAATATTAATAAAGAAAGAAAACATTTTTCAAAAAAAAAAAAAAGAAGAAATTTTGCAAAGACAAGCAAAACCAAATGGATGAGAAAAGTTTGCATTAGAAAGACACGACATAAGTTATGATGAGTGTTGTCGTAAGCATTATTAATTGCGCGTTTGTGTCGGTGAGCATGTAGCACACACCCCAGTACCGTTTGCCTCCAACATACTCTCTCATCCATTCACAATTTACAAGTTCTTTAATTTTTAAGAATCTTTTAATGTGGAAGATGATTAATGCAAAGAGAGCTTAATCAAAATGAATATTAGGTGATGATGGAGGTATGTAAAACATGGCCCACAAAAATGTGTCAATTTAATGAATATATAGTTTATATTAACTTGATCATACCCAAATATAAGATGTGCAAGAAGTTAAAAACATAATTGAAGTTTGTCCAAGATCTAATACCACAACAATGAAGCACAAGGCAACTCCTTTCAATTAATCATTACCCAACCTTCACTACAACTTTTGAAAAATAGAAACCCAAACAATATATGAAGCGGATTAGAAACTTATTCAAATTTTTTTTTTTTTTTTTAATTTCTAATGTAACCAATATTCTATTAATAATCTACCCAAGTTCTAAAATGTCATCCATCAATATTGTTTTCTGCACACAAAAAATAGTTTAATTATGTGATTTTCGGGACTGTCCTAATAGATACAAATCAAATTGTCAAAATTTGGGATTCAAATATTATCTATCCCCCTAATAATATTATGGTAAAACAATCTAAATATATACTTCCTTCGTTATTCTTAATTATTATTTTATCTTAAAAAATATAATAAATTTTACTATGATTAATTTATAGGATTTCATATTCAAGTTTAAACAAATGAGTCAATCTAATAATATTGACAACTATTATTTGAGTTAGGATATATCTACATTATTCCTAATCATTTAACAATTACTAACAAAATGTTAGAAAATATCATATAAACTCAAAATACAGGTGATTTGCCGACACCTCACAATCACAACTTCCAATGCAATATTGTGCAAGTTCTCCTTGGATGATATACTATTGTGAATTAATTGTTATTCAATTGAAATAATTCTCTTCTTCATATTCATTCCCATTGAATTCATTCTCTTCTTCTCCATAATTCCTTATCCTATTGAAATAATTCTCTTCTTCATATTCATTCCCACCCAACACCAATTGAAATATTTTATTGTTGATTTAGGTACTAATTGTTTATACTTGTGCATTGTGTATATATAATTAGTATTTGTGTAATATTGTTATATAGTGTATTTTGGTAATATATTTTTTGTTGTCAGTTTTTTTTTTTTTTGGATAGGTTTGTCGACATCTTGTATGTTGTTTTGACCGTACTGTATTTGTACGTTTGATGTTACGTTTCTGTATAGGGAGAAATGTACAAATAGTAATTCTTCTAAAAAAATAGAACTTTTTATATCGGTTATGACAATAATGAATGTAAATATTAAGAATTTACATCGATTATGAGCACAAATGATCCAAGCAGCTAATTACATATACTAGATGTATGATCACTGGCTAGCTTAACTAAGATTAATTAAGTGTTATTAAAAAAACTAAGGTATGAGAATAAAACCTACATTTATCGGCAAAATATAAAATAAGAAAATTCATATAATCTAAATAATTAATAGTTAGCTCTATGGTTAATAAGTGAAGTATGTGTTTTATCATACACAAATTTGTTTCGCCAATAGATCAATACAGTCCACTATTATATTTGATGAATTTTTTTGTTTTTATTTGCAGAAGTATATTAAATATATTTTATGAAGAGAAAATTTTAAATTTTATTCACTGATCTATATACAAAACTAAATTGTGATTGAAAAATTAAAATAAAGAATAAATTTAACAAAATCTTAAAAATACTCTAAACCAAATTTTAAATATAAATTATATTTTAATAATATCTATTTTAAATTCTATATATATTTAAATTTAAATTTATAATATTCAGAAAATATTTAGACATATTGTTCTTAACAACAAAATTATGTAAGAGATGATTGGACTTATTGATCTAATTATCCAATAGTGGAAACAAATTAAGCTTTAACATCCGTCTATAACTTAAAAATCATAAATCAATTGAAAGAAAACTAGTTAAATCTTTTGTTGATTCAACAATAATTATACATGTTATGTAATCAAATTTTTACACACAAAGTCATTATCTCTCTCTTCACTTAGAGCTCATTAATCTTATCCTTACCCAAGAATTCATCACTCAATTGAAAAATTCTATATTTCATCTACTCACACACACACGCATACATACAAGTATAGAAGAATATTACTTAAAAAAAAGTATATATAGAAAGAAGAGTAGCTAGTCATAGCATCATCAATACATATATAACAAATTCTACGATTTTATTTTTTGTCTATAATAATAAATCAAAGTGAAAGGAACATCACTTTATGTGTAGTGAACTATTTTAGTAAATGCTCCATTAACCTTAAAATTGTGCGTCTCCATATATATATGGATAGACATTATGATGAGCATTATCTTATGGACAATGTTTTGGTGGATTTTTTTGCCCCATTTTGGTTGTTGGTTAGGCACTGCAAATTGTGCTCTTTTATATATTTTGGATCTCTCTCTATCACACCTACCAGCTCAATAATCTCAATGAAATTAAAGTATATCGATATTGGGACATTATATTATTTCAAGAACACTAATCCTCTCACAATGATAACATAGAGTTGCATGAAAAAAAAAAAAAAAAACATAATTACTATGAAATGTAAAAGCAAAACCAAAAATCAAATAATATCTCAATATAGTAGAAGCTATATTTTTGTATGTTTTTATTGCATTAGCTAAAGAAACCCCTTGAATAAAAACCAATAAGTAAGAGTGTGTTTTGATGAAGAATTTGGAAAAATGATGAGGGAGTGGGTTTATATTTTTTAAAAAATTAAAAAAAGCTATAAATTAATTATAAAAATATTTTAAAATTTCTTTATTTCTTTAAAAATATTAAATATATATCAAAATATAAATTTAATTAATATTTGAAAACCCTTCAAAATACAAATCTTAAGCATACTCTAGAGAAACCCTAAGTTGATAAAAACTAAAAGAATTAATAATAACATATTTGAGTCTTTTATGATTCTACAATGAGAAAGAGAAATGTTAAACTCGACTAATTTAAATTTTAACTATTTAATGGTGTCGCCAAAGATTTGAAATCTAAAACAAAATGTTAAAACCAATAAATTGATGATGATGTATAAAAAGCTATCTCCAAGGAAATTAAATTGAGAGTTCATAGAACAAACCTCTAAAACTAAGCCTTGTCTCTTGAGAAGAAGAAACAATACAAAAGTTAGCAAAAGAAACTCTTCTACATATCTTCTCTTGTGAGCTTGTCAAGAAGAGCTGTGATTAATGCATCTCTTTTTTCAGCCCTAGCTTCTTCTCTAACCCTTCTTTGTTCTTCCCTTTCTCTCCATCTTTGTTCCATCATTATCCTCTCATTCTCCAATGCTTCCATTGTTTGTCTCCACTCCATTTCCTTCAACCTCCTCTCATTCTCTCTTGCCTCAAATGCTTCCATCCATTGAGCTTCCATTTGCATTTGTTGCCTCATAAACTCCTCAAGTGTCTCTTTCAAACTATTGCTAATGCTACCACTATCAATATTTCCTCCACCAATTACCATTTTACCCTTTTTTCTCTTCTTTTTCCTAATGTTACCCTTATGATCTCCCTCACTCTCTTCATTGCCTAATAACTCTTCATCATCTTCAGAAGACACATGCACACCTTTCTTCTTTGACCCTCCTTCAGCTTCAGCCCAAAGCATTCTCTCCATCCTTGATGTGAAAATAGCTTGAAGCTCATTGTAAAATGGAAATTGTTGCCTAGACTCTAGCTCCATAGTTTCACATCCCTTTATATCTCAAAAACAGAAACAAAAGTACTTTTACTATATATATAACAAACAACCATGAAAAGCTCACAATATAAAAATCACAAAAGTATATATCCATATCATATATTTTTTTATTAAAGGGCTATATATTTATATAAAAAAACAAAACTTGTACTTTTATTTTTTGGCAATACCTAATGCATCACGAGAACAAAAATATTAACCCCTAACAGGTTGAAAAGGCAAAAAAATAGGACATAGGTATATATGTGTCTGTAATGAAAAAAATTAAAACTTTTTTTTTTATAATAATAATTAATATTTAGACTAAAATGATTTATGATTTATTTATAGTGTAATTTCTTTAATAATCAAAATTAAAATTGATGTATAATATTAAAGATTTAATTTTTTTTACACTGACGGTGCATCAAAATTAAACTCGTGGTATTTTGTAAAAATTAATAAAAGTACCTTATAGCGAGTAACAAGGTTTTTCCACTTGCACTTGCACTGTTCTGGACTTCTAAGATAACCCTTTTCCTTCATCTTGTTAGAAATCACTTCCCAAAGTAGTTTGTTCCTCTTTGTCTCCATGAAAGTTTGATCTAGTTCTGAACGGATCATAAGAAACTCCTTTGTTTCTTGGATGCTCCATTGAGGGAATCTATCCGTGATATCCATGTTAACATTACTAGTACCTATGATGTTATGTTGTTGTTGTTGATGTTGTCTTTGTTGTTGTTGTTGTTGTTGTTGATTATGATGATGATGTTGATGATGGAGGTGATGACCCTCCATTGAAATTGAATAAATAAAAAATCAAAGCAAAAGTTAAATTCTATTGATAATGAATTAATATATGTTGGAAAGTCGTGAAAGAAAAGAAGAAGAGGCTCTGAAATGAATGATGCAATTTAGAAAAAAGTTGTGTTTGGAGAGAGAGAGAGAGAGAGAGAAAAGATGAGAGAGAAAAAGATAGGGATAATATATATATGTAGGTGGAGGTGTAGTGTGAACACAAGGTGTGAATCGTAACGTACAAGAGAAAGGAAAAATATTGATAGTGAGATTTTCTTTTGCTTATTTAGAATAATATAAAGTATCTATTTCAATTTCTATTTATTCTATCAAATTGTCAAAACTAGTAACAATTTAGTATATTTTCACACCAAAATATAAATTTGGTATATTTAATTAACAATATTTTAAAATTTTCAAGCACGCGAATTTTTTTAATACAATTTTAATTGATTAATTTGAAGATGAAAAACAAATAATATAATGGAAGGTTTTTAAAATTTATAGATTAAATTTTGTTTTCGTGAAAAATTTAAATTTAAATGGACATTATTATTACAATAGACACTATTATATTGTAAGCAAAAAATGGACATTTCATCCACAAAATTCTTTATTATTTATGAATCCTTCCACAAATAGTCTATGGCTTAGGACATGTTGCGTAATATTTCCTCCTTTCACATTGTCAATAAATGGTATTTTTAATTTTTATTACTATATTAATTTTTTAATTATATCTTTTAATTAATATAATTCATATTATTTAAAAATTAATTTACTTTATATTCATAATAATTATAAACAATAATATAATCTCTTTTTATTTATTCACTTATCTACATGAAATGTTAAATTTATTGTTGAGGAGAGAGAGTAATGAGTTAAAAGTGGGCCATAAATAGTTGCGATTTGTTTTATAAATTTAAGAATATATATATGATTAGTTTAAATAAAGTATTATATTAGTAATTGTTTTAAATAAAAAAATAAAAACTAACGAGACCCATAGTATCTATCATCTTTCTACGCGGAAACTCTCTCTGCAAATAATTAATTTATTGCGTTCCCATTGCGTCGACGTTCCGTCACACTGACATCAAAATTAAAATCCAACGCTTCTTTCTTTGTATTTATTCAAAACCAATCCCCACTAATATATTGGATCCAAATTTTCTATATCAATGAAATTCATACATTTCATATTCCTCGAAAAATCATTTGGTGCTTTATTTTATTTTAATCTTTTATTTATTTATTATATTCCTCAATTTATAATATTTATTACTTCAATTCTTTTATTTCTCTCTGACGATATATATACTTTTAAAGATGTTGATTGATCTTTTTCACTTTTTTATGTAAATATGATATAGTGATGGTGTAAAATAATTTTATAATTTTTATTTAGTTATATTTTTTCATTTATATTAAAATAAATTTACATTGTCATTCAATCATAATTATTTAATATATTATATAATATTATACAATTTTAAAATAAACAATAATTATCTAACTATATGATATCGTGGCGAGTTAAGATTGCAAAATAGTATAAAATTGTTTTATACAGATAATGCACTACTTTTATTATATTTTCTTTTACAATTTAATCTCTCAAAAATGATTCAAAGATTAAAATCTTTACATTTAATTTAAAAAATAGATACAATATTTTATAAATATTTTAATCATAAATATTATTTTAATATAAAAATAGCATAATAAATCATTTTCTTATTACTTTTAATGATATACAGTATAAGAAGGAGCAAATAATAATGGCAATTTTATAAATAAAAAAATTACAAAAATAAATAAATAGAAATTTTCTATACACAATTGTTAAGATATGAGTCAAACAAACTCAAAACAAACATAAAGTTATAAGCTTTGAGGATAGCAAACCATTAAATCGTACGACATTTTGTCAACCCTCATTAAAACTAAGTCACAACGACTCTATGAGTAACAATTTCTTCTCAAATCAAGGAAAGCTTTAACTAGTTGTTATCGTGACTCAGCTACAACAACTCTAAAACTTGGATAAGATTTGAACGAGGAGACTGATCGTAGGGTTAAAGCCACCTTACAATTTAGGACCCAAAACTACCATAAATACAGGGTTTCCTTTTAGGAAACACATACATTTTCTCAACTCAATATACTTATATAACCTACGATCACTCTACCTTACTTTGATATTGGAGTGTATGTGTAGGTATATATACCCTCATTTTCATTTGGGCAAGAGCATACAAGAAGTCGAGGAATCAACACCAACTGATCATCCTCTTTAGGTGATCAACTATGTCTTCTCAAGCATGAAAATTGGCGTAGACTGTGTAGCCTTAATAAAACTAACATTGGCCCCAAGATTTTTTGCATGGCGGTCACAAGAAGCAATTTTTCACATAAATCTCCAAACGAATAACCAAATTACTAGAATCACAATTCAAACATACAAAACGAAAGATCGAAGGGTAAACACTCAACAACTCTTTCACACGAGCATGGAGATACCATTGAAGCTATTGATGCCAAAATCAAAAGGATGAAACCAAATAAAAGGATGAAGATCCATAACATGACAATGAAAGTATCAGTGGAACAAGATGACACGATACCAAAACTCAATCAAGAAAGTCTAAAAAGGATGATGTAATGTTACTCTCATTCATCCTGGAGATCACGAATAATTCAGTTCCAAGTAAGTTTCTACTACCATCAAAAAAAGAATAGGATGGAAAACATGACAATCATGAACATTTGACATAGTTCAATGTTCGGCTTACACTACTAAACTCGTATCACACTCTTAAATCCAATCCTTCCAATGCATCATGACTAAAGGAACCATTATCTAGTCTTGAACACTCAATACGATATTGGTAGCATTTAGCAAATATGTTTGTCTCCATATTCACCCCCAATTAAGTGACACAATATAATTCCACGTGTCTAGTGGGATTACGATTGGGGTCATATGAATCACTCAATTCACTCATGTGTGGATTCAATGACGAAATGACTCAGATAAAGAATCTCAACCTAATAGAATCATTACATGTTATGGTATGAGGCCTACAATTAGGCCTCTTTTCAAAAGACCAACAAAAATCCATATTACATCCCACAAAGAACCAAAGGTAACATCAATATGGAAGAGGTTGTAGTAGTCAAAAAAGAACATAACAAGAGTCTCTAAGCAATGAATGAGATTGAGGTTGGGGAACGTCCCAAAAAAAATCGAGATGACAAAGGATGAGGACATTAGAGAGACTACTATGACATTTACACTTTGCTAATTGAAAGGAGAACTTTCTTCTTTCAAGAAGCGTTCAATTGTCTCTTGATCAACTTGCCATCACCAAGGGAAAGTAAGTTGATGCAAACATAAAAAATAAAATAAAAATATATATCGTGAATACCATAGAAATTATGGTTATGCAACAAATGGTTGTAAAGTATTGAAAAACAAAATTGAGAACTTTATTTGGGAATGGCATTTGTGAAATTTTATTTACCAGAGAAAGTGAATGGTCGATACCTACTAGAAGGACGTCTCGATCTCTTGAACATCAACTTTATCTCCAATGCAAGATATCAACTTTATCTCTTAAGGGTTTGCAGATGGATGGATGTGTATTAAGTGGCATACGTAAAAGGAGGCAAGATAAGTTTATTGATGTGTGTAAGGGTGCATGAGGTTAATTGATGACCTGTTATATGATAGATTATATTATTCAAGCATGGCTAGCAGACTATGTGATGTTATCATGAGATTATCATTATCTGACAGAATGGATGACAAGACTCCATGTGAGTCAGAAGACACTTGTCCTAATGTAATTGGGAGCGAATGTGACATCAAGTATTGGCCAAAGGGTTTGCATATAGAGGAAAACATTTGGGGTAGCTAGGTTGGGATATTAGGTTTGATTTGATGATTATTTTATTTATAAGATGCATGTGTTTGGCATTATGTTTACCTATTTTACATATTTACATCCAGTTTTTTTTATGTCACGTGAATTCTAGACATTGTGTTTTCTCTGTATTTTTACATATTTTGTATAGATTCCTCCGAAGATAATCTTGTTCAGACAAATAGTAGACTGACAACCACCGCAGATCTTAGGATGGGATTCCATGCAGACCAACCTCAAGATAGTTTATGAGAACAATGAGCAATGATGGAAGTTGGATGTAATACAAAATTGAGCAATTTATGTTGGGTTGGTGACGTATATACACTGAAGACTGGACTTAGGGAATTCTAGGTGAACATGACTTGTCAGAATTGTTTAGCATATTCTTTTTTACATGACTTGAAATACTTCTCGAGCTACTCATCAGATTCCAACCCACCTGAAGAATGCTTGTGGTTGCAGACGTGAATGGTTCACGCGAGGATAGGGACGTGGTGGGCCTTCTGTGAAAGTTAGGAGGTTCAGGATGGAAGCGACATCATTAGTAGATTCGAGTGTTATTGATCCATATTGCAAAACCTTTGGTACTAGTTGTTGAGGCGGTAGATGTTGGCAACTAGTGCTTGTACAATACTCATGGATGTCAAGTTGTTAGATAGGACATTTTGGTGTCACGTGTGAGTCATCATAATTACTTGATGTTTTATTTCATTATGTTTTATATTCCTTCAGTATTATGTAGAAGTGGTGCCCTATGGACCATAAGACATGATGTTATTTATATTATTTGGTCTTTCTTATGGCATTATGACATGTGTTTTAAGTTTTAATTTTATCCATTTTTCAGCAATAATCAATAGATTAATTTTATGAGTGTCACCGATTGGGACGATGGTGCGTCTTAGCCACCACCACCAATTACCACTCTTAGTCATCAATATAACCCGCACCCCGATCTAATCACTACAAACACCACCATCAGTCATTAGTTTGACAACCACATTAGTCATTAAATGAAGACTATAACTTTTTGTAGTTTTTTATTTTAATTTTATTGAAATATTTTACGGGTTTATTTTCACATAATTCAAAAAAAGTGATTTTATATACACACAAAAAAAAAAGAATTTGGTATTTAATAATATATAGAGATTAATTTTTAGAGATTTTTTTAAAAAAATGTATTTTATTTTTGTTAATCGTAATGAAAATGAAAATTACTTTAAAAAAAACAATTATAATAAATGATTTTTGAGAGAAACTACTCAAAATTTTTTTTTGAAGCAGTTTTTATTTTATTATTAATTTCAATATTTTTTTAAATTTATAACGAAAACACATGAAAACATTCAAAAGCGATTAACTTTATTTTTTGAAAAAAATGATTTTTACACATAGAAGCTTAAACTATTCTCATTGAATAACATTATAAAATAATTTTACATTATCGACAGATAAAAGTTTAACTCTTTCTTTTGCAATAAATTATTAAATAATCATTTTATTTTGTCCTTTTTATCTTTTTATTACTTTCTTTCATATTTTCTTTATCGAAAAAACAAGGTGTAAATAAGGTAGAGACTACGTTGTTCAGATTTAATTTTATAAAATATTAAAAGTTACATTTGTTTTGTCTTTAAGTTCTAGCTCAATTTACAAATGTCGATATTGTTAAGTTTGACGTTTTGTCCTGGATTTGAACTTGAGACATCGTAATTGTGTGATTAATTATGATATAGTTTAAAATTATTTTTAGGGGTCAAATTTGGTCTCTTTGTTTTTATCAAGTACTAAAATGAGTCTTCTCTCTATATTTTATCATGACTAATAATATTTACTATTTAGGCTACCAATCTAAATATACAAATAAAACCACAATAAAAATTAGTCAAATTCCTCTTAAATTTTTTTGGTAGAATAAAAATATTCCATCACTAAGACATATATAAAACTAACAATTAATTTTATAAAAAATATTAATTATTTTCTAAATTTTATTTTGCTTTTATTCAAATTAATTTATGTTCAATGTAGGAAGTAATTTTCTCTTTGTTTTGTTTCTATTAATATCACTAAATTAAATAAATATTTAAATAATTCAATATAAATTTAGATAATTCAAATACTTTAGTTTATTATTTACATGATTTGATATTAAATAACTTTAAATATTTATTTAATTATATTAAAATGATTTGGTACCGTGTAATTTTTATAATTTAAGGCAAATATGAATTTCTTCAAGTTGTGTATCCAGAGACAAGTACTATAAAATCCTATTCAGACTCTATTCATTATTAAGAACATGTAAACTCAATATAGATTCATTAAATAGTGTCTAATGTGTTACATTGAAGAAACTCATTCATTTTTTTACTTCAACGTTGAACTCAATATGAGATCATTAAATATGACACATTATGCCACATCATCTTGAAGCAAACAATTATTTTTTACAGTTTAACTCTTAAAAATTATATTAGATCACACAACTTTAATTTATACATTAATATTTTATTTTTTTTTAATTTTATTATAAATTAAAATATTAATTTAAATATTTCAATTAATATTATTATACATTATTTTAATTTTAATTTAAAATAAAATTAACAATAAAAATTAAATGTTAATATAAACTTAAAGAAAAAAACTTGTGTAACAAAAATTGTGAAAGAAAAAATAAGAGTAAGAAAAACAAATCGTTCCAATTAATAAGAAAATGTATTTTATATACAAATTAACGGTAAAAAAAAAGCCAATGGACATAAATTAAAAAAAAAAAAAAGTTACGGTCATAAATTTATTATTATTAAATTTTGAATGTATCGTTCCTTCTTAACGTATCTGTAATGACAGCTTGACACAACTCTAACTGTGAACTCGTCAAAAACTAATTTTTACGTAACTTCACGCTGGTGGACGAACGTATTTGACAACCGTTGGAGATGCTCTAAGAATCAAAATATGTTAGGTCGAGTTAGACTTTACAAGACCTGAGTTTGACATGTCAAAAATTTTAAGGTCTAAGTCTGACTTGTGGTTTATCATATATTTTTTTAGGTTTGTTTCTGATCTTTAAAAAAGTTTGGTACAACATGTTAATCCATTTAAAAGTCTATTTTATATTAATATTTTTAAATTAATAGTTTAAACATATTTTTAAATAGATTAACAAGTTAGTAGGTCAATAAAATTAATTAAGTATTTTTTAGAGTTAAAATAACATTTTAAGAATATGACTTTAAATGATATCATACTTTAGTTCTATTTTATTAATTTATTTCTATTTTATTATAATATATTTAAATATGATAAAAATTAATATAAAATAATATAATTAAATTATTAAAATATTAACAAATTTAAAATTTAATGTGTATTAAAATTCAAAATCTAATATGTAATAATAATAGTAAAGAAACATTATTCATATTTACTTAACTATTTCAATTTTATAGAATTAATTTTTTTTATATAATATGTAGGATAATATTTTTAATTAAATAACTTATAAAATAAACTTAAACCTTATTTATTTAAAAAAATTCTAATATGTTCAAGTATATCGTAAACAAAATTGTATCCTCTATGAAGCGATCCAGTCTATTATCAGCCTTACCCATTACCATTGGTGGATTAATATGATTTAATGCATGACATATTCTCACAGTTAACAAGAGCAAATTTTTGTTGACAAGTGTCAATAACAATAAATATTACCTTAATCCTCAATCATCATAAAGCGAAGAGAGGAGGGGCCACACTTTCGTGGTTATCGACTCAAATACGCGTAAAATTATGATTTTTGTGGCATCCCACGTGCGAACACCCAACCATGTCTAACCACGTGGAAGAAAGCGGCAGGGTCCACTAATCAACGGTCTATCGTTCGCACATGACCGCTTCAGATGTTCTAGGCCTTACTTTTCATAAACTGTATTTTTGTTTGCTTCAATGGTTTGTTTTGCTTTTGATGTTAAGATTTGACCATGCACAAGAAACTACTATTCGTATTCATTTTGAGTGTTGTGTTTTGCTTTTGATGCTTTCTTGTGGCTTTTGCTAAATGCTCGTTTTAAGTAAGTTTTTAAATGTACAAATTAAATGCAATGTCAATTAGATAATGTACGCATGGGTCATCTTAATTAGATTTAGTGACTTGATATTTAATTAAATAAGTTAAATCATTATTCTATATGGAATGAAATATAAACAAAATCGATAATTAAAAATTTGATATATATATATATTTCACTAAAATTTAATGTAAATACATCTTTTTTTCAACTATCATTAATAAAATTTTAAATATTAATAAAATTTTAAATATTAAAGCATGAAAATTATAGTACAACATTTTTTTTATAGAAAAATAGTATTTCTTTTAAAAACGACTAATATTAGTATTTAATATTATCAATATCATTAGTATTTGATTGAGAGTGAGATCGAATTCACAATTTACTTATTACTCAACTCTTTAATTTCGATCTCAACCTCTAAACCAACCTTGTATCCCTTTATTAAAAATATCTATATAATTTCCATTTCATTAATTTACAAAAAATAAATCATATTCTAAAAGATATATCATATTTATTTTTAACTTTATCATCCTAACATTAAACATTAAGCTAATTAATTCTTAGTCACTTCAAAAGAATAAATGGTTATTGTGAAAGATGGAGGATTAAAACGAAAATTAGGTAAAAGATAAAATGCTAAAATAAATCAAAAAAGAAGATAAAGAAGCAAAATGAATATTAGGTAAAAGATAGGGAAGGAGCCTCTGTTAGCGTTTATGACGGCATAACTGCTAAAGAACGTGACCAACTTGATTAAAGCAAAAAGAAGGCGAAGACCAACGATAGCACAAAAGCGGCGATGGTTAAGGAAATGCAGGAACAAAACATGCAACATCCTAAAGACTCATATAAGGATGTGTGTATGCATTTCAATGGAAAAACCCCATCAACAGAACAAACCAAAAGAAGAGTGATGGTACTTGAATGAAGAGAAGAAGCCATGAATGATGAGGGCGCAAATAATCATGAAGCATATATGGAGGAATCCTTATTCTTATCAGTTGCTAAAGTAAAGAGAAAACCAATAAGGCTATGTAAGCCTCTGAAGAGGTCCATTGTTGTGAAACTCCTAGGAGAAAAACCTAATGCTGAATATTTTGAGAAATCATCTTCTGAAGATCATAGTGCCAGTTGGAGAGATGAAAACGTTGATCTTGAAAATTATTATTTCCTAATTCTTTTTGGAGATCGATCAAATGTTGATCATGTTTTTGAAAGAGGGCCATCGATGATTCAAGGGCACAACTTGGTAGTACAACATGAAGTAACAATATCAATTATAAGGAAGATGAGTTTTAATTATAATTGTCCCTTTTAAAAATTCTTGTTTAAAAACTGAAATGTTTAACTCAAGATTGATCTTGGTTACAAACGAAGAACGTTCTTGGTTAGTGGAAAAACATCAATATCAATTTATCAATATAAAAACTGATTGCAAGACAAAGAATAAATAGAGATAAGGAAAGAGAGATCACGCAAGCGTATATTTTAGTTCACTCAACACGGGTAACATCCAGTCCTCACAAATGTGAGATTTTCCACTAAGTGCTCAAAGCAAGAACGTTCTTGGTTTTCACACAGTTTTCACATATCAATACTAATCTATTACAAAGTTCTATCTTTCTACCTAGAAAGGATTTCCACATGTTACCTTACACTATTTTAGAAAGGATTTTACAAGCTACCTTTTAAATCATAAAAGGATTTTTACACATTACTCAAGCTATGTCAACAATATAGCATTGAGTTACAAAGTAATGATATTTGATATGGTTAGAATCTGGATATGCTCAACTCTTATTTGAGAAATAGATTATATATTTTAGAACTCAGTAAGTACTTATTCTAATATCACACTAAGAATGGAACTGCAACTTAGAATGATTTGAGAAGCTTGAGTATGATTGAATGAGTGATGTTTTGCTTGGCACTTTGAGTTCTGATTTATTCTTCATCGTGAAACTTTATTCATAGACTTCAAGAGAGCTTATGAAAACTCATTTAGCCGTTGGAAATAAGCCGGTTGTCATGAGTAAGTGAATGTATAAGATCAGCCATAAAGCAAAAATGTTATTGCTGAAATCATGAATGTTCTTGTGATCCAAGAACGTTCTTCGAATATGTCTTGAGATGAGCTGACTTATATTGTGATCTTGACAGTTGTCTAAAATGATTACAAGCCTTGAATCACGTGTGCAGGTCTGTTTGAAGATACTACAACAATGTCATTTTCAGTTTGTCAGTTTGTACTTGCACTTGCTTAACTTGGAGAATGATCTTGCTTTATGTATTTTTGAGAAGCAAAGTGTTGAACCTTCGGATTTTGAAGTAATTATTGCTTTGATTGATCCTTGTATATTTCTGACGAAGATATGGAATGAATTACACTTCCTGGATATATAATCTTTCTCATTAAAATATGATCATTCTTGTTTATGGCAGATGTGGAGAACGTTATTTGTTTTCTAGAATTTTGTCAAGAACGTTCTTTGTTTTACTGATTTTGCTTTCTTGATTTTAGTAAGATCTGCTTTGTAATGCTTGATACCTATCTTGTTTTAAAGCACTCATATACACATGTTAAATACCAAAACACTTAGAATTATAATTAGAAGTCATAATTAATATTTTGTTTAATTATCATCAAAATATTAATTTGGAATTTTATCTCAACACAACATTGGCATCCGAAATTCTTTCCACATGAAGAGGAGCTAAATCGAGAAATGAGAATATTATATGGAGGATTAGGAATTATATTGGTCGTATGATAAAAATTGATTCAAGCACTTTAAGAACCAAAAAAGGCTTGGAGATAGACTTTTACTGTTGGAACTAAACTCATTTTTTACTTAAAGTTTTTATAATATCAAAAGTATTTTACGAGAACAATATATTTGACTTCAAAGAGTATGAAAGAAGATATGGTCAAGATTTATACAACATTTGATCAAGATTTATCTATAACAAAATTTAAACATAATCAATATGAAGAATTTACAAATGCAATCTGAATAAAATAAAAACAAAATATATATGAAAAATTTACAATCTTAATCTAAACAAAAAAGGAATATAATCAATTTGAAGAATTGACAAACGCAATCTGAACAAAATACAATTCAAAATTAAACAATGACTAAATTGAAGCTCAGATTTTAACTATAAATAGACACTCAAGGCTGAAGAAAAAAATCATTGAAAATCAGAAAAGAGTAGTCTTAGAGTTCAAATAGAGAAACATTTGTTCAAGTTAGAAATATTTTATCAGTGTTATTTTCTTAGAGTGTGAAAGTTATCATTATCATCAACTTTTTATAAGCAACTACTCAAGTTTCAATTTTTGTATCTAATCTGAAAGTGGTTTAGTTCATTTTTCAATCTGGGGTTGTCATGTTGTTAGAGAAGACTTTGCTTGTACGATCAAAGTGGTTAGTTCCTCAAAAGTCTGAGGTTTTCAGACTGTTGGGGAAGACTGACTTGGAAGGTCATGTGCTCTGTAATTTAAGGTATTTGAATTAGTGTATTAAAACCTTCTGAATGATGAGATTGGATGTAGTCAAGTTAGTGGTAAACCAGAATAAATCTACGTGTCAAATTACTTATTCTTTCATTTCTTGCTGCCTCTGAATCTGATTGCTTCTACTCTAAGTAAGTCACTAAAACCAAACTAGTTTTTTAATATTTAATCAAAGTTTGTATTGAACAAGAGAGCCTATAATGTAGAACATGAAAGACTAATCTAGTGTGTTTCGCAAAAGTGATCATTATGGGCATAAAATGGAGCAATGCGAAATTGTGAGAGGGCATGGTCCAAGGGGAACATTGGAATCAGACTCAACGTTGACAGTTAATATGATTTTAAAAAGGTACTCGCCTTCACATCCTTATCCTTCTATCATCTCCATCATTAATCACCTTACGGTGAGTGACTGGCAAGTTTAGATCAAACACATATACATGCAGGCAAACCAGGTGGTAGACATATACTCACTTTAACACATCATTATCCTACCTACGAGTATATTCTCCACCCACATGATGTGTTAACCTTCTATCGAAAGATGTTGTTGATATTTTCTTTAATCGTCGTATTTGTATATAATTTGGTCTAATGGTCTCCTTTTTACATAAATATATAAATAAGGGGATATTATCTAGTATAATATTACTCCTTCCGTTCAAATAATTTATCGTAAAAAGATTGTCATTTTTAGTTTCGGATGCAATTCTAATTTTTTTTTTTTTTGAATTATATTCTCTAATTAATGTTATGTATATTACTTTCAATTTACTATTATCTCTCTTTTAATATAATTTTTTCACTTTGAATTTAAGATATTACTAATGTATCAATATTTAACAACAACAATTTTCCAAAAATAGCATTTTCACTCTAATTTGTATACATTTTTTACTATGTATTAGATGATCAAGTGACTCACTCATATAGAACTAAAGAGTGTTTGTAACTTAATTATATGAAACACATTAATTTTATTTTTTCTTTTATTTTACATATAATAATTTATACATAAACAAAGTATAATTTATTTTCACAAATATAATTAAAAAAAATTATAAAATCACATTTATATCACTAAATTTCTTATATATAATTACTAAATATCTCATATATATATATATAATAGATAAAACAAAAAATCTCTAAAAAATTTGTGCGAGTTGAATTTTTCATTTATTACATGTTTAGTAAAAATAAAAGAATATTAAAAACATTTAAACAATAAATATATCTAAAAATTTATACTTTTTTAATATTTAGAAGAAAGAAAAATCTAACCGATTTATTTATTTATATAAGAATCGAATGTAGTAATTAGAAAAGAGAGCAAATTACGGATTGGAAAGTCTTAAATATGTTTAGCAGAATCCAGAAAAGTCAAGAGATGGGAGTTTCCGTACTTACCTTAACATCCCACATGTTGCATCTACAAATCCATCTTCAGATTTTGTCTTCTCATTATGCCACATGTCTTTATCACAACTATTGATTTGGTTTGTTGCACATCCACTCCATCTTTGAAATGTTTATTTCATTAAATAAATAGACTCACAACCATCAAATTATATGTTAAGAATCACACTAGTTGCACTCATTAATAACATTCTACTTGTTATCTATTTTTTTAATCTATTTTTAAATTAAAAATTATTCACATATCTTATAAATCATGTTTATTAATTTTGATATTACAAATCACTATTATTTTGTAATTGTGCAATGTTTTTGCTTTACCACTTTTGATTTGTAAGGAAAGTTATTTGTTTATATTTTTATATAATCAAAACGTATTAATAAGAATGACCTTTGTAAAATCTCACAATGCACCATCAAATATCAATTTATTTCTCATGCACCATATATGCCACTTTGTTGCAAGCCAGATGATGCTTCTCACCTTCTTTGCTTTAACGTTTTTGAGCAATTTGTTGAATTATGTCAAATTCTTCCACATCAACCAAGAAAAAGTATATCAAATTCTTACACGACAGAAATCAATGATTGCAAGAATCATTCTCACTAAAACACAAATCCGAGTCTCATATTTCAACTCGAAACATATATTTTTATTGATTGATTTGATCTCACTATTAATTAATTTAATTGAAGAGGAAAACATGTACAATATAATTTTTTTTAAAGATTAAAATTAAATTTTTTACATTTTTGCAAGATTAAGTGTAATTAAACCTTAACCAATTAATTATTCACCGTTAAAAAATTAATGGGTGTGGCATTAGGAACTAAAACAAAAAAATTTACATTTTGCAAAGACTTCAAAGAAAATTTGTATTTCATAAAGACTAAAATTAAATTTCTTAAATTTTATAAAGATTAATTGCCATCACTAAATCCTTATTCTTACACACGAATGTGAATAAATAAAAGAACATTATTAAATAATAGGAGTTTAGATGCACTAATCAATAACGAGTTTAAAATGATCTAATTTATATATATTGTCGATATAAATAATTTATATTTATATATCAATTTTTCAATTTATTAAATTATTAAATATATTTAACTTTTATTATAATTATTTCTGAACTTATTGTTACGAATAGCTATATTATGCAATATAAAATATTTACTTCTTTTATAAAAAAAATTTACTTCTGATACTTTTAGTCACTCAAGGTACGAAATCCACGACGACAAATTTAAAGTATCAATTGTCAAGTGTACCATACATAGGTTGGTAATTTGCTTTTAATTTATGTTCCCTTTAAATAATGTGCATTGATTTCAAATTAATTAAAGCTACCACCATTTTGCACACAAACTTTCATAAGTGAAACATAAAGTTTTGATAAAAAAGAAAAAGAAAATCAGAGAATATTCAATTAAACCATGCACTGCACACTAGAAGACAAAATGGTTAGTTGATTTTTAAAATTAAAACCATCTTAGACTCTAAATTTTATATATAAAAATTAACATTAGAGGAACTAAAATCGTGGATTATAGCTAGATATGTTCAACTCTTCTAGATAGTGTGTTGTATTGGGTTGGTAGTTCACGTATAGTTTCCCACACATAAATTATCCATATTGAAGATGTGATAGTTGACTCCAATATTGTATGCTATCCGTGCTTCTCATGTATGGAAACCACATAAGACGCAAAAATGTGCTTATAATTAAATAACTAGAAAGGAATTTAAATATATAAATTTTATATTGAAAGGTATCTCGTAAATTGTGTATTTAATTTTTAATACGATAGAATTTGTTTTTTTCAATGTAAAATTTTTATTTTTGTATCTTTAAAGAATATTTTTAGTAGAGATAACAACATAATTCGCATTTTTGGATATCTATCTAAATCTGGCCGAATTTGAATGGAAAAAATCTGATTTAATTGAAAGTGAATTTTACCGAAATTAAAATTCAGAAGCAATTTGGGGATGTTGATATCGATTCTGCATCCGACCCTACCTCGCTAGTAATAATATTAATGTAATTTTTAAATTTTATATAAATGTATATATTTAATAATTTTTTAAATATTAAAAATTATAATCTTATCTCAATTCAATTTTTTTTTTTTAATATTATCTAATATTAATTATAATCTTATCTAATATATTAATTATAATAAATATAATATATATGAATGAGTGCGGGTGTGGACAAGAAAAAATATCAAATTAGAAAAAACAGGTTAAAGTTCTTCTTCCGAATAATATTTGTCATTAACTAAAACTCATTAACCACCGCTTTAAAACGATCTCTTATTAACCAAAACCTTAGTTTTATCAGCCAAACTAATATCTTTCACATATGATCAATGTTTAATGGTCAATGAATATTCAATATCTACTTTGTTTAATCCATCAATACACAGAAATACAAGTATTTGTTGGTATTCGGTCATATAAATTATATATAATATTTGATGTGACAAATTCGATCATATCTTGACAAATTATATGTAAGATTATTCGATCACATCTTGACAAACTATATGTAAGACTATTCGATTACATTTTTACAAACTATATGTAAGAATGAAATGATATTGAATTTGGTGATATGCTCTATAAGTGTCTTGTTCAAAATATAAAACCATCAAAATAATTGCACCCACCACCGTGACAAATAACACAATATTGAACTAGGATGATGAAATCATGAATAAAATATGAAAGAAAACTAAATATATGTGCAAATCTATTTACTATTTAAATAAAAAAGAGATAATAAAATAACTTAGAGGATGTGTTTTCGGACAAAAAAATTGTCTTAAACTATTTATTAAAAATAATATTTAAAATTATTTACAAGTAATTTGTTACAGATTAAAAATTTAATTTTGATATTCAATAGTTTATATATTTATTATTAGATATTTTAATATAATAAAAATATTTTTTTTTTAAAATCATTCGATAATAATTTTTATGAGAAGTTACTCAAAATAGCATATCATTTTATTAAAATTTTATTATCCAAAAAAGTTGTTGAAATTAAAAAAGACGAAATAATAAACTATTTAAACCAATTTATCATTTGAAATTTTATTTTTAAAATTCTCTTGTCAAAAAGTCATAACAAAAGATGAAATAGATTAAAAATCATTTAAGAAAAACTGTAATAAACATGTCAAAATATAGGTGTTTTTCCTCTCAGGAGAATTGATTTTCTCCTCTTCTAACGATGTATAAACTGTTGGAGTATTTTGTTATTTAATAACTTCCATTATCATTATGTAGGTAAATATAAAATTTTAACTATTTATTAATTATGAATCTTAATTAATTGATTAGTGATCAAATTAGATAATAGAGATAACTGGATTTTTATTTAGATAATAAATTATTTAATTAATTGATATGAAGTAAAATATAAGTGGATGTCTAACGACACATTTAGAAAGATTTTATGTTCTTTATCTCCACTATGAGTTTCCACCATATAATATACATAAAAACATGTCTTGTAATTGGTACATTAATTCCAACATTAGTTGGTTAAACTTGTTAATTAGATAATTGCATTTGTTAGTTATTCTCAATATCAATATAATACTCATGTTATGCTTTTCTCTAATCAATTGCTTCTATTAAAAATAATAATATAATTTCAGAGTTATAATTATTTTTTATATTATTTTTTAAAATTATGTTGAGAATATTTTTATTGAAGTTTAATTGATATATTTTTTTTTATTGGTTTCTTAATATTTCTAATAAAAAAATTCTAAATTTCAAGATAGATTTGACATTTAAGAGCCTTTCAATTCTTGAGTTGTTGTATTGATTTTTGATCTCCATAACTCTTATGGTTTAAGATCATATCGTTAGCATTGTTCCTTAATTTACAAATGGTTTTCAATTGCAAATCTTCAACTTTGTTCTTGGGATCAATAGCTCATTTCTACATACTCATGGTGCATACACTAACGTGGAAGAAAGTTTTAAGGTTAATGTTTCAATCAACAACAACAAAGATTAATTAAAATGTTTATAAGGTAATAAAAAAAGAGAAAAATATGATTTTATGTAAACAAAGAGGTTCCAATTTCTTTCATTCAACTCCTTGTTATTTAACTAGTTCAATATACAACGATTCCAATATTGTTGTTGAATCGAAACAGCCAAACATGGATGTTCAATTTCTTGATTCAAAAAAGATGTTTTTTTTCTTACGATATAATTCAAGAAAAAAATTGTCTTAGAGTTACTATAATAGCCGAAAGTTCATATGTTTTACATTATTCATGTATTTTCTATGGCTTCTACATTTTTTTAACACATAATATCTGACATTCTTATTTGTTGATATTAGTCTAATTGCTATTTTAACCTCTTATTCATATAAATAATATATAGTTAAGCAAATTTAATTCTTTTTAATCCAAGGAATATTTTAGCTTTTATTAATCCATACAAATCAAATGTCCTTTCAAATTAAATGTAATATCCCCACATTCTATTTCATAAAATTTACCCCATCTTGCTCACTCAAATATTGACTTAAACATTGGAGTACTTACAATTTAGATTAAATATTGTATTAAGGGTAATTTAATCTTTTGAGGTTTTAATATTTTATATGTTACTATTGCATTTGTATTATTTACTCTTTTGCATTCTATTAAAACTCTAGACTCCTTTTCTCTCTTTTTCCCTTCTATTTTTCGCATTGTCAAATTTCCAAAAGTTTGGGAAAGTTAATATATCTTTCTCCCTTTCCTCTTCTCTTTTTCTATGAATCTTTACTTTTACCGGTAACTACACAAATCACTTATAGGAGAAAACTGTTGCATACAATGAACTACTATCGTTGTTAGGATACACTCTAGATCAATTGTGTTGTATGTGAAAATTGAGGATCTAAGCGAAACACTAGGACATTGATAAACAACCCCATATTCCTCTAACAATGCATGGGAATTGATACCAAGTGTAGTTGATAAACAACCCCATATTCCTCTACCAACTAAGACATTTTTTACTAAGAACAAAATCGTGAGAATTTAGATACAAGACTCAAAACCGACATTAAATCTGAAATGTGGCTTGAAGTTAGAAGATACACACTACACATATATTTAGCATCTAACATTAAAGTTTTTATATTCACTCTCATACACTTTGGTAGAAAAAAAAATTGCACAATCATATAGTCACAATTATATATATATATATGATTAACAATTATAGTTAGTCTAAACATTTGAAACGAAAGAACAATAGTATGATTGAAATACCCATTTAACACTTTTGTTGTCATATCATGTGGGAATGTGATGTGGTACTGGCTATGAAGTATTATATTTCCCTTAAAAAGCATGCGTTGCCAAATGGGTCAGGGTCCATTTCAAGTCAAGTGTCTTCAATTGGATACATATATGTCATGGCCCTCTTTTCACATTCTAATGGGCCCACCAAAAAGCCCTGTTCACACATTCACAAACATTTAATGTTTTGTTTCTTCCGAATTTAAATCATATATGTACATATAATATTAATAATTAATAGTATTTATTTTATTTTTTAAAATAATTGTTTATTTTAAAAAAATTAAATTATTTTTTTCCACACTTCATATCATCTTCAGATATATTCTATAAAATTCGGGAATATATAGTACTAATTATAAATGTTCTTTCCCATTAAAAAAAATATATCAATGCTCTTTCATACCTAAAAATAATTGAATTGATATCGACATGAAAAAGAATTGAAGTAGCAAAAGCATCAGAAGAAGATAACTGACTATTGACATGGGATTATTAATGAGAATGAAAGATGTGTATCGATCAATATAATATAGTATAGGCTGTCACTTATTAATTAGAGTAAGGTACACTATATTAATTCAACATTAATGAACTTTCCTATGAATGACATCAAAAATTGGAAAAATCAGAGATAAAATTTAGCTTTTAAAATTCTCATGGAGATTTATGTATTAAACAGTTCTTTTAATCTTGTTTTTTTAGTCTTTTTAAGCGCATAATGTGTTTTACTAAAACAATCAAACAATGTTGTCCATTTCAAAAAACAAACAATGTTGTTTTTGGTGGAAAAAAATCTAGATGCTATTATTTTTCCAATTTGAAATTATTGAGATTTAAGTAAGCACGAATCGAAATGGAGAGTAGCCTAATCCAAAACAAATATAAAATCACTACAAAAGAGCATCTCTTGCACGCAACAAATTGAAAACCGCATGTGATAACAAAAATAGTGGTTGATATATAAATGAATTTGATTTCTAACATATATGGTGTAAAGATTTTTTATTCGTGCATTCAGTTCATACTAATACTAAATAGATATATATGCTGACATATTTTAAAAATTAATATTAATATTAATATAAAAAGAGTGTCATCATAATGTGATAAGTTTAATTTGTATGATATATTTTACACTATCAACATATTACATTTTACGGATATTTGGAGATATATGTTTTAGAAATATCTGAATTATTAATTTTATTTAAAAAAAAATTAATTTATCTAATATTTTTAGGATACTTCATTGATATTCGTAAATTCGTTTGTGTAGACGATTGTACTATATAAAAACACAATTAAAAATATTTTTAAATTGCTAATTATTAAATAAAATTAATATTTATTTAGATTCTTTTAATGATATTTTTATTATACATTATAATTATATATTTATAAAAACTTTATTTATAAATATTCTACATGTATACAATTTCAAAATTCATATCCTAATTAAATTTACATCCGTACGTACTACGTATCTTGACTTTATAACTCTCCATTCCTCTTTAAGTATTGGCTATCAATAATTCTCAACTACATATTTGAATCAGTGAATTTAATGTGTTGGCTATTTGACAAAAATTGTACGATGAGATTGCATCCCTATAAGAAGTTTCTTACGTGTCTCAAAGTCTGTCTCTTGTTCCTTTTTTTTTTGTTCTTGTCCTTTTTTCTGTTGGCATCTCTATCGTCAATACTATCTAGATAGGAGTGTCTAAATCTTACAAACATTTCATAATAACTAATAGACCTTTAATTTGATATTTGGTGCTCAATTATTCTCAAAACTACATGGTTGCACACTTTTGCATATATATGCGTTCAAATGTTCACACCGTTAATTATTTTTGCAATGCAATTAGAAAATTAAAGAGAAGAGAGGGTTGAAGTGCAAATCATGTGGTTTACACCTAATCATTGGAACCAATAATGAAAAAGTAAGGGAAAAAAGAAACGATTGTAAAACTACAAACTACATAAAGAATATATAATTCAAAAAGAATGATTTCATGTGAACAAATCGACTTACAATTAATAATATTGAAATTTGATCCCCAACTTCCAAGTATTCGTATTGCATAAGTAGAAAGTTTATCTATAATCTATCATAGTAATAGCATAATTAATGCCAAAGAGGATTAATATTCAAGTACATAAGAACCCAAGTCAGTTGCATTAGAGTTTAGTCGCTTCTTCCTTAGATCAGCTTTGATTAAGAACATAAAAAGCATAACACTATTCGTTAATATAAACGTCAATAAAAGAGTAAATGAGTAAAAAAAATAAAAAAAATCTACCTCATACCGACATTGAGAATAACAATGTCGAGTATATGGAACCACAAACAATTTTGACAAAAGAAATATTTAGAAAAAAACCACCTAATCAAAATAACTACTAATATTAACCCTAAAAAATTTAAATCATAATTATTTGGATAATCCGTAACATGAAAATATATGATGTTTTGATTTGTAATATTGTGCCAATTGGGAGAAAATGTTTTAACACCATAAACAAACCCTAATCATAAAATGAATTGTTTGGATGGAGATTAGCAATATCAAGTTCGATGACACTTTTAATGTATACTGTCAATTGATTTGAACTGTATATTCCTATTGTTACTAGCACTGGTGTAAGAAGTTGATTCTAAATGAAGATTTTTGTGAAGAGTTTAGCGACAAAATTCATATACATGTAGATAAAGAAGATATCACATATTCAAACTCATATCTTAAAATAACAAATATCTTTACGGCTATTATCTAATCAGCTGTGTACATACAGTACTAAATGAAGATTTTTAATTCGTTTTAAGCAAAAAAAAGTTCCAAACAAAAGTCAAATAATCAAAAAATTATTCTAAAAAATTGGAAGATCATTGGAGGGACTTTTTTTTTAATAACCCAAATTTTTTAAAAGAAAAATTACCAATATACTTCATTTTGAAAATTATATATCAAACTGCATCTTTTATTTATTTAATAAGAAGTTATCATTTGCAAAGGTGACTTCCTTAAGGAAGTTCGAGTTTGTAATGACGATTTCCTTAAGGATTTTTGTGTGTTTATTTTTATGAGCTTTGGAAAGTCGTTATTCCAAAAGGCGACTTCTATGTATCTTCAGAAAGTCGTCCTTTCAAAGGGCGATTTTGAGAGAAAAAAAAATATAATAAAAAAACAAATCCTTAAGGAAAGTCGTCATTGCAAACTCGGGCTTCCTTAAGGAAGTCGCATTTGCAAATGGCGACTTCTAACTAAGTAAAAAAAATGGTAGTTTGGTATATAGTTTTCAAAAGAGAATATATTGGTATTTTTTTTTATAAAATTAGGGTATTAAAATAAAATAAAAAACCCTCATTGGAGAATTCCCAACTACCCTAATGTTGGACCAGCCTAATATCATGTTTTGGGGCGTGGGCTGGTCTAATATAGAAGAGAAAATTAGATTTTGTACTCCCATAATTGAACTTATACTTCTAAAATGTTAAAAAATTAATTTTGTTCATTTATTATCGTTCAACCAAAGGTAAAAAAAATACTCCAAAATATTACCCCTCACCAAAATTTCTGGTAAGTAATTATTTTCCCAAAAAAATTCAGTACACAAATTAACACTACTAAAAATTGTATTTTTATAATTTTCGATGATATAATTTGTGTACTGGAAATTTCAAGGCATGAAATTTCCAACAGTGTGAATTGTCTATCGGAAATTTTGCTGGAAATTTTTATGGTACACTATTTATATTACTGGAATTTGTGCCTTGAAATTTTCGGTAGTTAATTTTATTTTACCGGAAATTTGAAATTTTAATTTTAATTTTATTCTACCATAATTTTTTTTTGCTTGGAATTATTTTTACTTTTTTTTTTATATAGGGGAGGAAAAAAAACATCATTATATATAGATTTGACTAAAGTATTCACAACTGATCAAATTTTTGAGTTACGAGAAGCTGTCATATCATGGAAAAGAGAGGTTGGCCGACAAAATTGAATAGTTGTTATCATTACTCGCTCTAACATAGAGATCGGAAAGAGATGACGAAAGTCAAAATTAATTATCGGTTGTGATAGAGGTGGAAAATATAAGTCAAATAAAAGTAACTCGGGGACTTCACGTGATCGTATTATCAGTATTGGTTTTGTTAATGAAACTCGTTGAATTCAGGCTAAATTGAAATCGGGATGTTTGTTGTCTCCACTTGCATGACATTGAAAGAAACATCGCAATGATGAGTCACATCATGGGTTATAGCTTATGCATTACATCTACAACATAGAGGCTCATTAGATTTAAAATATACATTAGATTATGTCTTTGGCAGGTGATTGACACTTTTGATAAAAAAATTATTTCATATATATGCAATTTTCAATTAGTTAGTTTGTTTCATATGCACTTCACATCCCATTTTGTAAGAGAATTCATTCACATAATATACAAAATATTAAATCATTTGAAGTTTTATCAAAATAAGTTTAAAGCAAATAATAATAATAATGATAATCTAATCCAAATACAACAAAATAAGTCTTAAAAAGTCAAAATAAGCAACAAAGCAAAATAAGTCTGAATACAATCCAAATACAACTACAATACTAATGATAGTTCCCTCCTCTATATATGTGTAAGACTATCTCTAACAAGACATGCATCTCATCTTCAGGATCTAGCCTTTGTAAATCTAAATTTTGCTATATAAGACCACCCATTATCTGACACCGTGTATACTATTCACCATGAGTAGTATCGAGATCAACATCATGACTAACACCAGGACTAACATCATAACTAGGACCAGGACCAATATCAAGACCAACACCAACAAGAACATCAAAGCATGAAGGTTCAACAACAACATAAGGGGTCATTCAAGGATGAGATATCGTGTAGTACCACTGAACGTATCCCTCAACAGACTCGTGTGAATATGCAGATGGATGCAATAGAGAACGAAGGGATTGAACATAGTTCATGTACATACTTCATTCAACATCAACATCACGTACAACGAGCATCGACGATGTAAGAAGGATGTGTTGAGTATACCCAAATTGTCGTAGACACCTCTCTACTAAACACAGTACCATCGTGGAACACCAATGAATGTATCCTGTAAACATCGATATAGACTGAAATTTTTTCTTGGCGTTCTCATCGTAATTTGGCGTCCAAATAATACCAGTAGGTCCCAAAGCATCCAACTATGCTCTATAGTATGCAATATCTTCATATGTTTGTTTAGGAGTCCATCGAAACATCTGTGGCAGTGAAGATATAGGCTCACTCATACTCCGCTAATAGATATCAGGGAAATATTCATAAATCCATGTTTGTAAATAATTAAAAGAAAAAATAATTATATAAACATCTTATCAACCATTCAAAACTATATGAACCACCTCTATTGACCCTAGTTTCATTCACAGCTTCATCCTTTTCAACTTCCAATAACTCAACAACAACAACAATGGCCAAATCTTCATTCACTTTAACGAGAGGTGTGAATTTTTTTTTCATAACATGGTATGTCCAAAAGACCCATAACATCGTCAAGAGCAATAGTCATTTCACCAAATAGCAGGTGAAATGAGTTAGTCTCTACATGTCATCTCTCAACAAATACGTATATGAGATTATTGTCGATCATGTGCTAATTACATCGTTGCAGAGAACGTAACTCAGATGTAGTAATCCATTGATCTATATGAGTAGGAAGTACATATCTGATATCAATGGATTTATCTTGTTTTTTTATCATTTAAAACCACTTTCAAGACACGTTTATAAACAATTAGTTAGTTTACTACATTTTATCATGTCATCTCTCAGCAAATGAATTTTGATATCAACGATTAGTTAGTTTACTACATTTTATCATTTGACCATTTTCAGTAAATCAAATTAAACTCTAATGAGTTCCTAAAATCAGTGAATCAGTAAATCAACTATTTAAAATAAATTGAGTTCCTAAAATCGATCTTATAATAAACTATACTAAAAATATATTAAACTATACATATTATGTTATACTATATTATGTAATAAAAAAAATTATTTACTTACATGTCCATTCAATACTCTAACTGCAGTGTGGTGCTCACAGTCCTTAAGGACGAAAATACCGTAAGGACCTAAAGGAAATAAAGGTTGTCATGGCTGCTGATGCATGTTATCCTGGTGCGGCTCATGTTTCTCATGATCATCAAACGTAGGATCATGTTGTTCCTTTTGCTCAAACTCATACTGAATATAACAATCCTCCTTTTGATGCACCTCTTCGTTCCTCTTTCTTTTTTTTTTTTTCAACAGCGTCTCTCCTATTAGATTGTGTAGGAAGTCGAATTCAAGAATGTTCCACAGTATTTTTCACTTCTCTGATCCTCACTGGAAAAAAATTGAATGAAAAAATGTAAATAAATAAATTCAAACGAAAAACTTGTACCGGAAATTTCATGAACGAATTAAATTTTCGGCAGTTTCAACTAGAAATTTCAAATTTCCGATATTTATTTTTCAATACCAGAAATTTCATTTTTGAAATTTCTAGTAGTTATTTTTCAGTACTAGAAATTTCAAAAATAAAATTTTCAGCTGATAACAACTACTAGATTTTCAAATTTGCGGATGAGAGTAACCTCTGGAAATTTCAAAAATGAAATTTTCAGTATTAAAATGAAATTAGAAATTTTCAGTAAGAGAATTTCAAAAGAAAAAAAAATTACTTTTTCTATAAATTTTAGAAATTAGAATTTCTTTTTATCATTTTTTAAAAAGTCACAATTCTTTCGAAAGTTTATATCGAGAGAGAGAAAAAAAATATATTTTTATTCAAAAATATATATCTAAAAAGAATTTTGTTTTATTTTTTATGTATATTTCCAAAGTGTGTGTAAGTGAGGGGAAAATAAACTCCCAAAAATGGAGTCTTGTGGCTCATGAAATTGAAATTGACACAAGTATGATAAAATACTCACAAGATTATATTCAATTAAAATCCATGTTAGCGATAGAGTCTCCATCTATAAAAAAAAAAAAAAAAAAAGTAGGGTTAAGATGGATATGACTCTTTCAAAATGTTGAATAAATTGCAAGGTTCTAAATATTGATTGAATTAAATTAAAATTTATATACTTAAATAATAAATTTTAGAAAATTAAAAAAAAATAGTATAAACTACTTGATTGATATGAATAATTTAAAATTTATTATCAAAAGAATACTTTTTACACCCTAAAAGAATCAAATCTCTTAACATAGGTTAGATAATATCTTCGTCAATTTTTATTTAAAAAGATATATAATCTAAACAGATTATGCATTTGTATTTGTTCGCTTGTTTTGTTTATTTGTAGAACATATAATACTGATAATATACTTTTATACATAAATTTAATTTAATTTTAATATTTATTGGATTGTCAAAAAAAGTCTTAGCATTTAGAGGAATATTCTTTTATATAAAAATAAAAATAAATAACTTCAATAGACCAAGTCTAATGTAAAAAAACAATTATTGGATTTGAAAGATGGCGGATTCAATTCCCGCAAAAAAAAAAGACCTCTTCTCCTTTTAACGAAGGGTGAACACTAGAATAAAACATATAAACTTACGTAGAATATTGAGTTCACTTTTGGTCCATGTAAAATTGTTTATATAGAACTTGATTTTGTCATGTTTGGACATTTTCGAATAGAATTAATTTTATTTGTATAATTGATTTTGATTTTAAGTTAAAATTTATAGTTTTTATCTCCATAATTGACTTTTAATCTTTGATTTATCATTCCCCTCACTATTTCATGAATGTGTTCAAAATAAATTATTTCACCTTCAAACCATTTTCAGTCAAACTCAATACATTCAAGATCAATTTTTTTTATGAAAATTCAAAATCAAATTTTGAAACATTCTATTGAGGTCAAAACATTTTTTTATATATGTTTTAATCACAACAAACTTTATGAACTAAATATTAAGTTTTATGAATAATGATCTATTGATGATTGCACTTGAGTGTTTATTTAAAGAACATAATCACATAAGTGGACAAGCTAGAAGTCAATCACATCAACAAGTGCTTAAGTATCTACTTAATGAAGAAAGAATCAAAGTAGCATGAGAAGATTACGACAATAATATCTTAAACTTCATGAAGATGTTAGAAGAGTATTGACTGAACCTCAAAAGAATGAATTCAACTACCTTATCATTTATTGATAAGAATGTTTCTTGCAAGATAATAGAACATTATCCTTTTCCAAAGGTAAATGTTGACCTAAAAGTTCAAGGTTATTGTATGTATATTGTGTTAGCATTTTCCAAACAGATTTATGTGCCCACGAGAATCAAACAAGTCAAAAGTTGTCTCAAGAATCAAATGCAACGAGTGTCCAGAACGTTATGAACTAAATAATAAGGAGAGTGATCAAAATGATCATTTGATATCTTGTGAAATATATCTAATTGATATATTATAGATCCAAACATATATAAAGATAAATAAATAAGTCAAAGAAAATCTTTATGGAAGAATCTCAAAAGGAATATAGCATATACTATATCAATCATTCAAGAGAATGATTATTGAATCTTCAAATGAACATTCTCATGATAAACAAGTTCATTGCACTCATAAATATTCTTATCAATTCAACAAACATCAACTCTCTTCACTATATCTTTGGATCCTCCTTATTGAATTTTGCTTTCAATTAATCTCGAACAAATAGTTAAGAATCATTATATCTTAAACACTTTTATCATACACAATATAATTGGCTCAAGTCTATCTTGTATGTTAGATTGAGTGTGTTTGTAAAAGTTCTTTCTAGATTGAAAGCTAATTGTAAAAATTATTTCTAGGTTGAAAGGTGATTTCGAAAATCCTTTTAATATTGAAATGTGACTGTAAAAATGCTTTCTAGGTTGAAAGTGGAAGATTGTAACTGATAAATGTTTGATCAAGAGAAAAGGTGCAAATGAGAACGTTCGGGTTCTTAAGCACATAATGAAAATCTCACGGTTGTGAGAACTAGACTAGTCTGAGTTAGCTAAACCAATATACTTTTGTGTGCGATCTTTCTATGTTGTATATTTAATTATTTACACGCACAAATCAAACTTCACGATCATTGTTTTTATTTATAACCTAATTTCATATAAAATGTTCAAACCAAGTTTAATTTTGAGTAAGACATCAATTAAAGTGCATTTCGCTCATTGAAAGCTGACATGAGGCTTAACCGCTCACGCTTGAACCGAACATTTTCCCATAAGTGTGAGTCTCTCACATTCTATATTTATACCACCGTTATTATTAATGAGATCCGTCTCTGGACTACAACATGCAAGAAGACTTTCAATACAAGTATCAAATACTAGGATCCACTTATGCTCCCTCATCAAGCCAAATCAAGGCTCTAATACCACATGTTGGGGAGTTCGAGGACACGGGAGCAACAACAAGCAAATGCTCCATGATCCATAAGAGACTTTGAAACCACATATCAATCCAAATTTTTTTAAGGCATTGGGTATATGAGTTTATCCAATATTTATCATGTTTTTATTTGATGTGAGACTTAACCACTCACACTCGAACCCAATAATATTTTCCTCAAGTGTGAGTCTCTCACATTCTTTTGTACTTGTATCGATGTTATTACTAATGGGAGTTGCCTCCTAACTTCATTATTGGGAAGACCTACAAGGATATAACATCAAAGTTCACTCCACCAAGTCGAATAAGCGCTCTAATATCATTTGTTGAGGAATAATGTAATGAGTATATAGGTAACATCTCTTATATATAGTGACTTTGACACCACATCTTGACCCAAAACCTTAATGCAAGGAGTATATGAGTCACTCTCTTATATATCCAAGATTTTGACTTGTTTAGGAGTATGGGGGTGAAGGAATACTTTCGATACAAGAATTCAATACCAGGATTCATTCCCGCTCCCCCTATGGATCTAATACCACTTGTTGGGGAGTACAGGGTGCAAGAGCAACAACGAGACAAGTGCTCCAAGATCCACAAGAAACTTTGACACAACATCTCAACCCAAAACTTTAAGGCCTTATGTATATGGGTCTCCACTCTTATATATCCAACATTTAGCTCATTCTTAGTCAATGTGGAATTTAAACGTCCAGGATCTCTAAGAGACCTTGAACCACATCTTCACCTAAAAACTTAAGGCAATAGGATATGAATCTTCACTCTTATATATCCAACATTTCCTCCATTCATAGTCAATGTGAGACTAACCACTCGCACTTGAATTCCAACAATCTCCCTCTCAAGTGAGTCACTCACATCGCTAGACTTAATCCACACTAGGATCTCACTCCCACTCTCCCACCAAGTCGAACCGCGACTCTGATACCACTTGTTGGAGAGTCCAGGTGAGCGCTGAGAGCAACAATGAGTTAAACGTTCAAGATCTCTAAGATATTTTAACACCACATCTTCACTCAAAATCTTAAGACAATATGTATATGAGTGGTCACTCTTATATATCCAATATTTTTTTAATTTGTAATCGATGTTAGACTAACCACTCTCACTTGAATTCTAACAAACTCTTTTTATCTCATATAAATTAAACTATCAGTAAAATAGAAAAAAATAAGTATAAAATAACATTTAAATTTTATCTAAGAAGTCGTTATATTACTGAAAGTCGTCATTCAATACATTGCTATTGCACCACACCCTATCTTAGTGTATTATTTCTCATGTAAACATGTAACTACGTGACATAAGCTTAGCCTTCGCTTAGCTATATTTTTTTACTATATAAAACCATATTAATTCATTTAAATTAATAAAAATTATATCGATTGAGAATACTACAATTTAAAATCGTTAAAATAAAAAATAATCAATCTACGAAAAAATTTACAATATATAAATTAATAACATAAAACGGTAATATATCTATAATAGTGACAAAATCTCTAAATATAACAAAACCAAAATATCTAAAATATTCATGCCTCCAAACTATAACATTGACCACATTAAAATCATTGATTGGATTTGAATTTGCACTTGGTCGAAATTAATATATAAATCTGAACCAATCGAATACCGTACTACGACTCAAATCAAATGTCGCACCAAAACGAAAAAATCTATATATATATAACACTTACTTAATTAACAAGAGAAGAAAAAATAACATGTTGGAGGGGTGATTTGAAGCTAAAAAATTTCCTTAACCCATTCATCTCAAATAAATAGATGAAGAAGAATTAGGAATAAGAATTTCTTTGACGGTTTTTGCTCCGATAAAACACTTAGCTCTACGAAGCTCACTCTAAATGATTAATATAAAACAAATTTCTTCAATGTGATCATATAAAAAATACATCTAGAACATCTTTAGATTCTGTCTGAATTTTTTTCACTCTTGTGTTCAATAATTCTAACACAATACAATTTTTGATATAACAAAGTTGACAAATTTTTTTTAACTTTTTATCTAAAATTGGGATGTCCTTATAGAGAACTACTAAATTGCACGAAAGAGTCTTTCAAAAAATAATATTGTACAAAAGAGTTATTTATGAATGGCAAGAATATATATGGGCCTTAGTTTTGTTAAAAAAAAAAAAGCATGTTGAAGTTTGGTGGATAACTTGAAAAATCTGGCAGAGATTAGGAGTTGATTAAAAGGAGTCTAAATATCATTTAAAGAAATTTCAAAAGAGTTCAATGCAATTTCTCATATTTCTTGCAAAAGCGGTTAGTAGCATTGAGTGTTTCCTAAGATAAAAATAAAAAATAAAAAGTATTTCCGATTTTAACTTATAGTAGGTTACTTAACATGTATCTCAATCATTGTCTTTTAAATAAATAAAAAACTATGTATATCAATCCTCAACTTTTGATTGAAAAATATATCTTTTGATTCGTAAAATTGTTAAATATTTTCAAAATTTCCCTTGAGATATTTGCAAGAATGTTATTTAATATAGTGCATATTGAATATAAAATCTTGACTATGAGGATGGTGATGGAACAACACTTGAAGGAGATAGTTGATTCTCTACTTTTAGCTCCTAGCCAGAGTATACATGCACATACTCCGACGATCAAATAAGAATTTGTTAGAGAATAAGAGATTTTAGTGTTAGAATTTGTGTGTATCTTTATAACCTTAGCGGTCTTCTTTATATATTAAGTCCTTTTAGGACTTTGTATGATCATCAGAGAAAAATTCATGATTTTTATATCACCCTCTGATGTAGGATGCATGTCATTCTAATCAAAAAATAGTAAGTATCATCTAATAGCCGTAATCACAATACAATGGTCATCAAATGGCTTACAGTGAACTATCATATCCATCATCATCGAATTTCATTCTCGTCAGGCTAGTGGTCATGGTCGAAGATCCATGTGAGTTACTGTGGACGACAACCTCAAATTTCACTTATGCAAATAATTTGTCGTAATTTCAAAAAGTTTATGTGATGACATTTGAATGAGTCAGATCGATTCAAAATCACTGATGTTTATGTTGGACTTGGACTAAAATATTTTTAAGTGTGGTCAAAACAAATGTGTATGAGGTGGCATATCTTGATAAAGTCTTTCACTACAACATTTTTGTTTTTTAACAATATTTAAAAAATGTTGTCAAAACACAAAAAAATATTACTAAAGAAAATATACAACATTTTTCGCGCGTTTCATTTGCGAGCGTTGCCAATTATTTTTTACAACATTTTTCTCCCACTTTTGGACACATTAGCACACTATTTCCCATTTTTGGGTACACTATTTTCCACATGCATATATAATTGCATACAATATTTATATTATTTATATATATTTTCACACACACATAAATTAATAGTGTCCACCCCCATCCAGAACGTGTGTATATTTTACACGTGAAACTAAAAACTCTGTGCTATTTGTATGGAGACATGAATTTTCCTCGTGTGAATTGCACCGACATCAATGTGTATTATAGATAAAACTATTGGTCACACATCACTTTCTAAACGCATTTTTTAACCAAAACAAGGGAAAATTTACATTGTCTTAAATATTCTAAAGATTTTATTGTAATTTTAAAAATTTGATCTCTAATAAAAAATAAATGCAATTTTAATAATAATAATAATAATATAATAATAATAATATAATAATAATAATAATAATAAAAGAGATAAATAAATTTTAGTTTCTATAAAATTTCAAAATTTTAGTTTCTATAAAAAAATCTCATTTTTTTATCCCTACATTTCTTTTTCTTTTAGTTCCTATTTTAAAAAGTTATTTTTCTTTTTATAAAAAAAATATTTTTAATCCTACAAAATCATAATATATAAACTATAAGTGAATTAATTTTGTTTAGAGATTAAACTTAAAATATTATTATTTTAGAATAATTAAAAATATACTTAATTCAAACCAACCATTATTTTATTATATTATAAAATAAAATAAAGATTATTTTATTATATTATAAAATAAAATAAAAGATTGAGACTCTCACTAATTGAGACTCTATGTTATTAGGTTGTTTGCACACCTCAATAGTTGCTTACAATTATTCATGTCACACTTATGCCTGGTGAACTTGTAGAATCACCGACGATATTTTTTAGAAGTAATAACTATTATTTCTAGTCTTTTTCATTTTTATAAATAAGACAGTTATATAATTGATGTTGATTCAATAAAAAATACATATTTACTTTTATCAAGATAATATCATTTATGATCATTAACATTTATTTTTAAAAAACATCCATAAAATTTATACTCTTTTTAATACGAGTCCTTGATGAACTATACTCTATATTAGAATTTGTCTGTTATATATATTCTCAGCTTATAATTTCAATTATACTGGTTTCTTTTCAAGCAACAAATAGTCCCTGAAAAAGTGTGCTGATCTAAGGAGACAAATGTACCTTTTGCACCAAATGGATCACTTTTTCCATCATTACAAACAACTAAGTACAAAGAGGAGAGGAATCTTTAATTAGTAGGTTGAAACAGCTTGTGATTGGAATTGGTTTAATTTAATGGATTTGGTCTAAATCAGGCGTGATTGCGCATTGAAGTAGAAACTAGTCTTTGAAGGGATGTGGAAAGTGGATTTAACAAAAAAAAAATTGTGGATATTTTTATTTTAACTCTTCCATTTCCAATGGAAATATATTTTAAGCTATGTAAATATAAGCGTTCACCAAATGTAAATATACGCATTCACTTAAGCTTTTCATATATCAAACTACTTTTATTTTATTTTAAGCTATAATGACTTCTTCTAAGCACAAATATAAAGATTAATTCTCCAAACTATCAAACTAATATCAACCATTCAAAAAGGCTTAAATTTTTAATCTTATTTTGATAACACTATTTAAGTACTTCTCTTTGAATGTGAAGAAATACGTATAATGATGACATTCTCGTATAATTTGTATTTTTTGTTATGATAATTATACTAATTATTATTGTTTAACAATCAAGTTACCACAATGCAAGTAACTTACACAATGATGGCAGAAAATAAAAAGTAGAGGAGAGAAATACAGTAAATATTTACACTTGTACATAATTATTATTCTTGATGAATACACTTTCATACCCATACTAGTGGTCAAGGGTACACATTTTCTTTTCTCCATTTTTATAATTGAGAATAAAGTAGGATTTTGATGTGTTTCTTTTCCACACTTTATCCTGCTATCCCTACAAGAAAATGCACGTCAACCTACGAAATATGGTATTTAAAAACAATAAAGTACCGGTACTTTAATAAAAACACACGGTTTCAATAAAACAAATATGATTTTTGTAATATAATTTAACTAACAAATAATAAATTCAAATATATAAATAATTTTATATTAATATATAAATTATATGAATACACCAACAAATAAGTTTAAATACACAAATAATTTTATATTAATATATAAGAAAATTATTAATTTTACTTACATTAAAATAAAATAAAAAAAATTAAATATCCACAAATATAATATCAATCATAGGTAAGTACCTAGTACAAATACTTTATCATATAAAAATACTCATGTTTCATAGTTATATCGAAACACTCTTTTGTTATGAGACAAGTAATATATATAATTGAAATATATACTCATTTTATTCTTAAATATAAATAACTTTACTGCCATAAAAAATTAATATATTTAACTTAATGTAGAAAAAGTTTTTTTTTTTTCTAAAAAAAAGTGCTAAATTCAGTAATAAAGAAAACTAGTACACAGCCTAAATTTTTTGCTCAAAAGCTAGATGCTTATGCTATGTCTGACCACTCAATCAATCTCTCTTGCTCATTTTTCCCTGTTCCATAATTCAAAATTTGACTTCTTGTTAGTATGCTACTCATGTCTGTTATAGAGATAACAACATTAAAAAAAGTTTTACACAATATTAAGCTTCAATTTTCACTACATAGAACTCATAACATTCTTTTCATAAAAATCATTTTTTTTATTTAACAAATTTATATTTTATTTATTTATTTATTTATTTTTGTTTGTTGTATTGTATTAATTTAAATGAATATTGTTTTTTTAATTAAAAAAATATTTAGATTAAAATATTACTCACATTTTTGTATATAATTAGATGACTCGTATTTTAATTTCACCAAATCAATTTTAAACTATTTCTTAAAATATAGATATTGCAATTCTAATTCAACCGTGAATCTCATCAAATCAACTTAAAATATTTCTAGAATATAGACATTGCAATTCTAATCTAACGGTGAAAATAAGTAACTACCTAAAAATATATGAAATGAGCAAATCCATAGCTAAGCTGCATATTTTTCAAAGAGAAATTATATTCTTGAAATCAAATACTAAGACGTTGTTAAGTTTTTATATTATTTTTGAAATGCATGTAACTTTTACTAAAAAAAATAGAAATTAATAGGGACAGTATAACATAGTTTAGCTAAATTTTGATCTTCAAAAGTGTATAAATAAATTGGTCTTTGGAATTGTAAATGTTGATAAAATTGGTATCTGAATTTTCATGTATATTTATAAAATTGTAAAATATCAATTAAAATAATATACATTTAAACTTTTATCATTAGAGACTATATATGATGTGATATATTAATTGAATATGTAATTTATTTGCGTTGATTTTATATTAATGTCATCACGATATCAATTAATTTTTCTATGAAATTTAAATATTTTATGGACTAATTTATCGATAATTAGTTCATGCATAATTACAATTACTCACAGATATAGTTTGCGATGACAAAATATCATTGATGAATTTGTTCTTATTAAGATGAAATTAATGTTAGATCAACGTTGATAAATCACATATTTAATTACATTATCACGTCAAAATATCAAATAATAAAAATGTACTAATAAACTATTTTTATTATTATTTTATAATTTTAAATATATATTTATCAATTTATAAAATTTAAAAACTAATTTAATGGACATTTACGATTTCAACTATCACAAATGTTTTTCAATGCACATTGGGAAACAAAAATTCCCTTATTTCGTGAATGTTTTAATCTGCTAGTATACTATATAGCCCCTGCTTCTAGCTTCTAACTAGCAAGTCCCTAATTTCTTATTAATTATTTTTCATTCCATTCATGTGATGGCTTTAAGTTTAGGGTAGTATAAGTATTCATAAGATCAGAATCAAATCTGAATAAGATTTGTTTATGTCTATGTCTGTCTCTCTCTTAAACACTTGTTTTTGTTTTCTGTTTCCAATGAAAAGAAAAATTAAACAATAGTACAAAGTGAATCATTATAACTCTTGCTCCTTAATTAATATAGGACACAGTAAAATAACAATAAACCTCGGTTACAAAAAGTTTTGGGGCTCAAAATTTTATACCCCTTTCTTTATACTAAAATAAGCATATTTCAATCTCTAATTGAAAGGATAAATTAATTTATTTTCGATCCATTATAGAATTTTATGAAAAGTAAAAACCAACTTATGATTATTTTACTATTCTATTATTTAACTCTCTTACCCAAACTATTAAATCAATTTTATATTCATAAAAGATAGACCGATGTATTTATTTAAATTTATAAAATTGTAAGTTACTCTATTTAATTAGAAAATATTAATCAATTTTGTTGCTCCACCAAAATATATCTTTAGTAAACATTTATTATAACCTCTTATAAATCTACATATTAATTTGAATAGTCTCTTGCTACATCAAACAAACATATAACATTTAAAATTCAATAAAAAAAATATGACATTTAAAATAATAGTGCTAAATTTTTTTTTTAAAAAAAAAGATTAATTAAATTGTTATATTAGAAATTTAAGGAAATCAAATGGACCTATTTTTAAAATTTCTAAGTACTAAACTACTCATTTACTCGTTTTGTTTAGGGTGTGATCTAAGACTGTGACAAATATGTGGAGCTTCTAAAACAAGCATTTAAACAATGCAAGCAAAGTTATGTGGTTGGTAGAGATGTCCCATGAATCCACTCACTTTGGTCTTTTGACAGAAACAAACACAGACAAGAAGGTCCCTTTGGTTTCATGTATTGTAAATTAAAGAGACAGCACATAGCATCTATCACTTCTTATTTCCACCACCCTTTTTCTCTTTTTGTTCCTGGATTTTGCACTCTGCCTCATCATTTAACTTAACTTTAATTATCACCTTGAATTATTGGTTAATTATAATTCTCGTCTCAACATTAATTTTGTTCAATGTTTAGATCTATAAAATGAACAATTTCTTTTGCTCCTTCAATTTCTTGAGAAAGTCATCTATCATCAACACTATAAATTAGTTATTTCTTTTGCTACAAACTTTTTGGAATATAAACTTAGTTTGATGCCTGATAGAGAAAAATATTTCATTTGAATCATCTATTTAAGATGATTTTCAAATATATATATATATAATGATATGCGTCTATATCTCTTATATATTTTTTACTTTTTTTATTCTTAATTAATGTAAAATTAACTATGTAAATTTAAATTGCAATAATCTTTCTCCGAGTGTGAATGGGACATACCACAATCACACACTTAAATTTTAATAACCTTTCTCTAAGTGTTAATATTGAACATGACTATATTTGCACGATTGATCAACATAATACGATATTTGACTCTTTTGTTATATAGACGTTCAACATTTGTATCTAAAGTCCTACTTCAACAAACTTTCCATCTTCTATCAAGTCAAACTATTTATCTAATACTAAGAGAGAGTTCAAAAAAAATTCAAAATAACAACAAACTAATTACTAAGATCATCAAACAATCAAAACATCACATCTCCGTTTAAAATTTGAATCATATTTCTTTTATATATATATATATATATATATATGCCATTTAGATAATTTTTACCTAATGTCCAAGAAACTATTAACACTTTATTTATAAGAGTTTTAGATATAATAAGTAGGACGTTTATGATTCGACTTAGATTTTTTATAAATAAAATAAGAAAATAAAGAAATTATTATTAATTAAAATAATATTATTTGTTATTTTACAACTGTCTATGAGAAATTTTGACTTCATTCTCTTTTGCTGAACCACCTGTGTGTTTAGGTGTATTTATTTCTTAATTCTTAATGGTGCTAGTTTCCTTTATTGTGCTTTGTCTTAGTGTTTGATTTGGAATGTTGTACTGTCCCTAATTGAAGCGCACCTTATACTTTGAATAATATTTTGAATGAATGAGTTTCTTTACAAAAAAAATTAAGTCAAAATTAAAATAACATTCAGTTTGGATTATTTCCTAAAAAAATCTAATTCCATTAAGTGTAATTTAGATTGGAAGAAAGTGATTCAATTTTGACCAATACATCATTACATATTTATATTACGTCAAATAATTTTTTTTTTAAGGATTACGTCAAATTAATGGAACAGAATATTGAACCTTATATAGACATACAACATATGACTAAAACATTAATTAATGTAAATAAGATCAGCATATACATCATAAAATTAACATGCTAAAAGTTAAAAGTATTTAAGAATTAATAATTAGTGATTTATGTTTAAAACAAAGAAACTATCTACAACTAGATCATATTAAACTAATAAATATTATTATAAACAAAAATCAACAAATAATAGACGAATATAATGCATCATCCTAATATTAAAATAAACAAGTATTAAAGTTTTTATATGATGGTCCTTAAATGCTAGCTATTGACATGAAATATTATTATTAAGTTAGATTTCATATCACGAATTTGAACTTATAATTTTTGTGTGGGTAATTTATAAATATCTTTGTTTTTTTTTAGCTTTGAAAACTTGTCATGACTTTAAGGAGTATATGAAATTCAACTCATTTAAATTTTTACTTGCTAAAAAAAGTGAGATGTATCTAATTGAAGGGAGTGGTTTCCACAGCGCAATAAATCATAATTAAAATCTCGATTGAGAAAGATGTTTAGTACTCAATAAAAGTACCCATTGATAAGATCTTTTTTACCAAGATCAACTAAATAATATTTTCTAAACTAAAAAGGAAAAAAATAAGAACTATCTAAAAAATTAAAATACATTTTTCTTCATTCATATGATAATTTTAAAATATCTCAATGGGATTACATATACAATGCTAATAGTGAATATCGAAATAAAAGATCTAAACGCTAAAAAATCCAACTAAATAACAATTGAAATAAAAAGATTACTAATATAAATTCTACATCGAACTATAATATCTAAATTATCTAATCGCACACTCTATCAACCTCTTACTTAAAGGGAGGAAATATGTAAAAATAAAATAAAAATGATTTTTCTATTTTTTTTAATCAATTAATAATTTTTTGTTTGCATAATTTCGAATGTGCATAGTGAATATTGTTGTGCAAAATCTTCTAGGGTACGTGCATATCAAACAGTAATATATAAGATTATCGTAATCACATAAATTTAATTTTATAATTTAATTTATGTAGATTAAATTATTAAATTTAATCTACATAGATTAAACTTAATAATTACCAAATTAATCAAGATTTTATATTATTTAGACTAATGAATATTTTGATTAATTCACAGTAACAAAAACTCAAGAATTAAAATGAGAATAGCAACACAAATTTGAGTTCAATGGAAGGAAGACTTAGGATTATGGTTCCATTTGTAATTTCAAGATCTCAAATCCTAGTTTTATATGAATTTTTATTTGCTCTCTCAATTATCAGTGTCTCTTCTAAATAGTGTCTCTCTTCTAAAACTATTTACAAAGGTTGATCATTCAATGTAATATTCTTTATGTGAATTAATTCTATAATTAATTATACAAAAAATATAATTAAAAGAACGTTTAAAGAACCAAGATATTGAATGATTGAAAAATTAGTATCAATGTTTTATTATAGAAGAATCATAATTTCAATTATTCTATAGATCTACTAATTAATTGTAGTTGATCAATAGTCAATTGATTGATTAAATATACAAAGGTTGGTCATCTCAAACATATAAATAAAATAATAGAATAATTTAATTGAGATAGACAATAAAAATAAAAATTCAAAATAAAATTAAAATTAAAATCAAAATATAGTAAAAAGATATTTCAATTGCAAGATCCACCAAAGATCCCTTCCCCATACAAATTTACTAGTATATTAATAGAATTATATAATTTTTTAATATCATATTCATAATTTTATATAATGTTTGTTAATAAAAAAATCCAGTCCTCCATTCAATTGATTTCTAGATCCGTTCATGTCTAAAAAAGAGTTTAGTTATTCATATATATATATATAATAAATGAAGTGGTGCTGATCAAATTAAGAGAGAAGAATAATATCTTAATAAAAGATGAATTTTTAATTTCAAAATTGAGATATTTTTCTTAATCT
>NC_021162.2:57568579-57613863 GCF_000331145.2 Cicer arietinum | reverse complement strand
TTCCGATCCTCAAAGTGTGGAGTTACTTCTCTCATATGTGACTCTTGACATTAATATCTATCTTTTTTTTTTCTTCATTGTGCCGTAACCCTGTTACCTTTTATAGGATAAATAATGGATTTCTAATCTTATACAACAAATAACAACCTCTCATTTTATTTTTCTTTCTCTTTTCCAATATCCGATTCCTCTTTTTTATACAATATATAATATATTTATAAATTATATATTGTATATTATTTTGAGTTTGAAGTGGCTCTAAAATTAAATTTATACATAATAGCACACAATTGCTCTAAATATACTCGAAAAATTCTTAAAAAATACACTAAATTAAAATTTATCAAATATCCTATTGTAATGGTTTGAAATTCCATTTAATTACAGTTTTAAATTGAGATTTACGTTTATAATTTTTAGGTGATGCTACCAGTACTTTTAGGACACCGAACCACCTCTGTTTTAAGGACTTGTGCAAATGTCCCTTTAACCAAAAGCACGCTCCAATATTAAAATACTAGAATGTCGTTTGTATACTCAAAATTCTCAATGTAGTCAATAAATACGTCTACCCATAATGTGAACAATTATATAACACTTCAAATTTCAATATATCTATTTAACATCTTATTTTATTTATGTTCTTTTCCTATCGCATAATTAACAAATTATATCGATCATATCATTCTTTTTTAATATTTATACACCAAATATTTTTTAATGTGAAATCATTTTTTTAATTAGATGAATTATCGAACATACCTTTTTTTTCACTTGATAACTAGTACGTAGTCTCAATTATTAATTTTGTCTCATAACAAAAATTCACCATGTCCACCAACAATTTAATAGTAAACAATATAGTACGTATCTTTTGCCAGATAGGTTCAAGTAACAATGAAGAAGAAAAAAAAATAATAACGAATCAGATTCTTTCACTATTTTTCAAGAAGTGACAACAAATAAAACGGGAGAAACATAAACAGTAACGACTCTAAGTTCAAATAAACGAAATTTCACTATGGACCATAAAGGCATGTCATGATTTACCGAACTTGAATCAAAGGGTACTAAACAAAGATAGACAAACATTGTTGGGTTGAAAATTTTCAATTCTTTAATTCTTACATATATAACAAGGCAACTATCTGGCAAAACTAATTTAACTGTGGTAATATCTAAATTAATTTGGGTGTGCATCAACTAAAGAAAAATATAAATGTTGCCAAAGATGTTATTGAAAATTAATATGAATAACCAATACTAAACAACTACTATATGAATGGAAAACACTGAGAGACGATAATTCTTTAAATGAATCTTTACGCTTCAAAAAAAAATTAATTTTTGACTTGTTATCAGGGATATATTAGACAAAAAAATGAATATTAATAAGGTGGTATGAATTTGTCAGTGAATTTTTCATGGATTGAGATAAATGGTCAATGATCGAAAATGGAACTCTCATATTTTTCCTGGTCTTGGTCTTTGATTTGCTCGTGATATTGACTCTACTTGTATGTTCAGTGCTACTTCGGACTTTTGTTCTCATCTTGCGAATTTGTATGAAAATTGTGCGCAATAAGTATATCGGAGATGTATCCAAGTTCCATAATATCTCAATTTTCAAACCTAGTTCTAATTTTTAGAAATATATCACATCGGTTTGGGATACCTTCGATCATAATTATTCTTAGTGGGTTGGTAATACTATTCAAGCCAACTTTTGGATGGATCATTACGTACCTTTTCATGGAGTTTTCATTGACCATGTTTGAACAGATATCTCATTGAACGAGATTAGTAAAATTGTTAATTATTTAGTAGTGTGATATCAATAACGGTTGGGAGTTGAGTGAAGTGCAATAATATATTCTTATGGAAGTTATCAATTGTATTCGAGCTATGTTTGTCCCTTGTGATCATTATGTATCTGATATTTTGATTTGATCTGATAAGTCTAATAATACATTTTCTTATAACTTAGCGTATGGTATTCTAAAAAAGGTGAATATATTTTCTTCTAATGTGTCTATCTAACATTATAAATGTCTTAGTATTAAAAGTATTTTTTTTAAGGTTGATAGCACATATTCACACCCATATATATTAATTGATTGAAGCAAAATCTAATCTTTTTAATTACTCTTTTGTATAAAAAGTTATTAGTATTTGAGATTACATTAAACTTTGATCGATTTGAATTAAACTAGTAAACTCATTAAAGATATAAAAAGAAACTAAAGGAACAAAACTATTTAGGTAAAACATGTTCTTTATTTAAGACAAAAAAAAGTTATTTATTGTTTTAGACGAATAAAGGTAATTTTTGTTTTTATGACCAAAAACCAATAAAGGATTGTACCAAATAAAAGTCTAATAAAAGTAGTTGATACACGAATTTTATTAAAAGAAAGAAAAGTTATTTAAAGAAAAGAAACTCATTTACATTTATCAATAATAAACTTTGATAACAAGTAATATTCTGAATATTTTTTTAGATAAAAAATAAATATATTATCCATTAAAAAATTAACAATATATAGACCAAAAAGGCAAAAAACACTGCCTTACTGGTTGAGACCGCATCCCCAGGCGTTACCGTACACCCTCACACACAGTGTGATTTACACTGTCTTCTCACTCTTTCTACTTGATTTCTATTTTCTATCACATTCACTCACTCCTTTCTTCGTCTTCCATTATCACTTTCAATTTCAACTTCACACACTCTTTTTTTTAAAATTCACATTCTAGGGTTAGGGTTTCTACATTGTCATGTGAAACCCTAGCTCCTCTTCTTAAAAAACATCCCAACCTCTCCCCCTTCGCGATCCACCACAGTTCCCTTCTTCCATGGGTAACTGCTGTAGATCTCCGGCCGCCGTAGCTCGCGAAGATGTCAAATCAAGTTTCTCCGGTCACGATCACGCCAAACGCACCGGAGGTGAAAATCACGGCGTTAACAAAAAACAGCCGCCGCCGGTCACCGTTCTCGGCGGCGCGGCGAAGGATAACATGGAGGAGAAGTATCTCGTCGACCGTGAACTTGGCCGTGGTGAATTCGGTGTGACGTACCTTTGCATCGACCGTGACACGAGGGAGCTTCTAGCTTGTAAGAGTATTTCAAAGAGGAAGCTTAGGACCGCCGTTGATGTTGACGATGTTCGCCGTGAGGTTGCTATTATGCGCCACTTGCCGAAGAGTTCGAGTATTGTGACACTTCGTGAGGCTTGTGAAGATGATAATGCTGTTCATCTTGTTATGGAGCTTTGTGAGGGTGGTGAGCTCTTTGATCGGATCGTTGCGCGTGGTCATTACACGGAGCGTGCCGCTGCGGCGGTTGCGAGGACTATTGTGGAGGTAGTGCAGCTTTGTCATAAGCATGGAGTGATTCATCGCGACCTTAAGCCGGAGAATTTCTTGTTTGCTAACAAGAAAGAGAATTCGCCTCTTAAAGCTATTGATTTTGGGCTCTCCATATTTTTTAAGCCAGGTATGGACTTGAATCTGAGGTTTAGGGGAGAGATTTTTTTGAATGTTAACGTTTGATGCGGCGTTGGTTTGTTGGTTATTTGGGATTGAAGTTTAGTGTGTGAGTTCGGTTTGAAATTTGAAGTAGCCTCAATTAGAAATGTTTGATTGTAGGTAGTTTTAGGGTCTATTGTTGAAATTTGTGCTTGATTGATAATGAGCGCTGCAATTGCGCTGCAATTGGTTGGTGGGTCTAGTGTTTATGATGCCTGTGTAGTCTACTCTAGCATACTGGATAGGGTTAAGTTTTTATGTGGTCACATTATGCATCTGCCAAGTAAAGGGGAAGGTTAGATAATTTGTTGGTATTTTATTTTTATAAGCTTAAATTTCTTCGCTGTCTTCAAATCCCAGATTCTGAACATTTTTTTTTTTATTTCGATACGAATACATGGGAAATGTGAAGCCTGTCTTGGATCTGGCTCTAATCTGATAGTGAAAAATCAGCAAATCTCTGCATTGCTTTGTTTTTGTGTTAGATAAAGCTTATGTCTTTGCTAGTCCAAATATATCATTCTTTTTACTATCCCTTCCTTCCAAACCCTTTTGTGAAATGAAGTATGAAGTGGTCTTTTTTGTTGCTGAACTAGGAGTTGCCATAATTGATTTAGATCCGTGATAAGTGACAGACTGACAGTAACATTTATGTTTATTGTAGCTGTACTATGGTTCTGTTTTTACCGTTATTGTTAGAATAAATTATAGTTGTTGGTGGGCTAGTACTAGCAGGACTAACACTTGACATTCTACGATCATTCTTCGTTCCCTTTTTGTGAATTCCCCAGCGGCGAACTCAACACTATTATTAGTAGTATTTGAGTTTAATGGAGTTCAGTTGTGTAAACTGGTGTTTAAGTAGAAAACTTGTCATTGTTGATAGCATTTGGGTGGCTGCGGTTCCTTTTATATGCCAAGACTGGAGGACCGCTCTTTGACAGTTTCTGGCAAAGTTTGGTCGGTGACTTTATGGCGACGGTGTTGTGTGTGATTGTTATTTTGCTTATGTTTTGCTTCAGTTAGCTCCAATTGGTTGTTGAATTGCTGTTCTTCTGGCTCCATTAAGCATGTTTGGTTGTCTTGCTTTGGAGTAATTTTATGTAGCCTAGATTGTCAAAGGATTTTGAGAACATTGTACATTTTTGGAGGTTAAGGTATTGGGTGGAGAGAAGTGTTAGAATACATTAGAGTTATTTGCAATGGGATTGTGCTTGTGCTAGTAGGAATCAAAGTTGTCAAATGTGGATCGCTGAAAATAGCTGTTTGTTCCAATTCCACTACGCTATAGTGTTATAGCGCTACTATTTGTTAACACTTTCTACTAAATAGCATATCGTGGAACAAGCGATTTCTTTCAATCCCTCTACGCTATAACACTATAGCCGCTATTTGACAACATTGGTAGGAATTGTTCTTGATTTAACTTGTACTGTAAATAGATCTCTTAGGTTATTGTAACACTACATCCTGTGTTTATAGTTAGTGGTACTATAGTAAGTCTTGTTTCTAGTATGGCATCTTTGTTTCATATTATGCATTACCTGTTTGTATCTTTATTGGAGAGAAGCCCAAGTTCCACATTGCCTAAAGTTATAGCCTAAATAAGTCTTATAAAATTTCGGCAATCCTCTCCTTATAAGGGTCTCAAATCTAAGATGGTATAAGGGTCTATCATATCTCTACTATTGAACTATTTGTATTGTCCATGCAGTGCACTAGGCACAATAATCTTGGGCGTTGGGGATGTATTGAGAAATGGCTAAGTTGCACATTGCTTGAACATATGGCAAATATGGAGCTTATGAAAATTAGGCAATCCTCACCTTACACTTTATGAGGCAGATTTTGTAGGACTGATTTAGTCCCAAAATCTAAGATGCTTAAGGAAAAAAATGATTAGGAGCTTCAGAATGCTGCTTTATTAATTGAAAAGAAATTACATGTTGTGGTTTTTTTTCTTGTTTTCATTTTAACCACAAGTACTGACTCGTTTTCATTCTGATGTCCTATTACAAATTTTTGTAAAGGAAATATTGAGAACAACAAAATATTAAGCTTGTTTGGTTAAAGGTCTTAAAAACACACTTCCATTTTTTACAATAAAAAGCAAAAACATTTATTTGGTGTTTTTTAATTACAAGTTCTAAAAATATTCTCAGAACTGAAGTACTAATATTGGGAAAAAAATAGTTTTCTGATCTCAACAGTAAAAATAGACAGTGGCAATTGTATAACTAAATAATGATTTCACAAATGGGAAGTTTTATAATGAAAGCAAATCCTTTCTTCCAATTTTCCTTTTTTTGTTCTGTGACAAAAACTTCTCTTCTAATAAGTACAGATGTCCTAGCCCAGTCTATTCTTCCTCAGTTCCCTTTTCTTCTGATTGTGATCGGTGCAGGAATGTAACTGCTTCCCTTTTCTTGCTCTGCTAAATCCATCAACGAAGATGGAGAAAGGACTGTCTACTTTTTCACTTTTTCCTAAAATGTGGTTAACTTTTGGCTTCACTCACAAAAATTCTGATTTCTAAAATAATTTTTTGAAAGAGCTTCTAAATTTTTTATATTTGCTACACTTCTCAACTGATATTTGTTCAATAATTGTAATTGGTAAGAGAAGAAATTGATTTTTATTGCTAGTTTGTATATGCTTTATTTATATTTAAAAAAATATGTTTTAAATTACCATTAAACAATTTTTTCAGCATTTTAAATTTGTTAATTTTTTCAGAATTCGATATTGCAAACAATTTTTAAATTTAGAAGAATAATATTCAACTCAATAGCCGAATTGTTTTCACTATATCCTCCACGAAATTTGGAAAATAAAAACAAAGTGAAACCAATGTAGGTATTTTGATATTAATTATTGAGATGAGAAAATATTTTTGTTTGAGTTAATCGACTACACACTACACGCACAAGATTTACTATTTTAATGTTGGAAAGGATTCAAAGTATATTGAAAAGGAAATAATAAAACAAGGAAGCCTATTATGTTAAATGAAATCTATAAATCATAATATATATGGCACTAAAATAGACTATACTTCCAAACAATTATATTGAGAACATATCAATTGTAATATAAAACAGAAAACAAACCAAACCAAACAACCTCTAATGTAGGCTTATTTTCTTGCAAAACACAGCATTTCTGTTTACTTCAGCGCTACACACATTAAATTGGGTTGAGCATATACCCTACGTTGATGATTTGCCATCTTATAGAACATTTTATTACTTTCTCTACTCATGTTTCATCATTATGTTTAAATCTCTTTTCATTACTTACATTATCTGACTTATTTTCCATAATTGTCATGTGCGTATGATTCAAATTTCCAGGTGAGAAATTCTCAGAAATTGTTGGAAGTCCATATTATATGGCTCCCGAGGTGCTCAAGAGGAGCTATGGACCTGAAATAGATATATGGAGTGCAGGAGTGATACTCTATATCTTATTGTGTGGTGTTCCCCCATTTTGGGCTGGTAATTACATTCATAAATCTATATATTCTTATAATGCTGTGAGTATTCATGTGTGCCCATGTAATCTGTATTTTTTCTTTATGTTTTAGTTTGAGTGAGGCTGACGCATACTAATGCTTGTTTGCCACATTGTTTATCTCAAAAGTTGTATTTCCTTTTAGTTCATGTCTATCACTTGTTTTGTGCTTTTGAATTGGATTTTTTATTATTATTATTATTATTATTATTATTATTATTATTATTATTATTATTCTTATTCTTATTCTTATTATTATTGTTTTTTTTTTTTTATTATTATTATTATTATTATTATTATTATTATTTCTTCAGTTCATACAAAACCTTATTGTATTAGCTTCATGTCAATTCTAATGCAGAATCCGAGCAAGGAGTTGCACAGGCTATTCTTCGAGGGCTTATAGATTTCAAACGGGAACCTTGGCCCAGTATTTCTGAAAGTGCTAAAAGTCTTGTTAAGCAAATGTTAGAACCAGACCCTAAGCTTCGATTAACGGCCAAACAAGTGCTTGGTATGTTCATGACTTTCCATTGTCGTAATATTCAAAAACTCAGTTTCATGCTGTAAGTTTCAGCACTGAAATGAAATGATGTTTATTTTATATCTTTTAAAGAGAAAGCATGTGAAGAACTCTGAAAATTATCTCCTTTGTGGGTTTTAATAGTTAAGCTATTTTCATAATCAGACTTGATTTATGAATATTTATTTATATTTTAAATCCCGGAAGTCCTTTTTTCCTTTGTAACGTTTTCTTTAACAATAAGTCATAAACATAGATAGGGAAACAAAGTGATTGGTTGAAGGTGATAGGTTTATGTAGTATAAAATAATAGTTAGAAATCATTTATGGTGATTATCTTAAGAACTTATCAAAATAAATGTATGAGCTTCATGATGTTTTCCTTTTCTTGTCTTGCAGAGCATCCCTGGCTCCAAAATGCTAAGAAGGCTCCAAATGTTCCTCTTGGAGATGTTGTCAAGTCAAGGCTTAAGCAATTCTCAATGATGAATCGATTCAAAAGAAAAGCCCTTAGGGTTGGTTCACTGCATCTGGTGATATCTTTAGTATATGCATTTACTGTATATTTGAACTAAGATTGTAAAGTTGAAAACAGGTCATTGCTGATTTCTTATCGAATGAAGAAGTTGAAGACATCAAAGAGATGTTCAAGAAGATGGATACTGATAATGATGGTATTGTTTCCATTGAAGAACTGAAAGTTGGATTCCGAAACTCTGGGTCTCAACTTGCTGAGTCTGAAGTTCAGATGTTTATTGAAGCTGTGAGTATTGTCAATTTTCCCTTGTTACTCTAGCTTATTGTGTCTAAGCTTGCCACTTGTAATTGGGCTTGTTCAGTTGGATCATTCTAATATGAGGGCCTTTTTGGTTCTCTTTCAAACTGTTTATTTTTCCTTTCCTATGCTCTATTTTCATATTAATTTTCAAATCATGTGTGAATTGACTGAATTAATGGTACTAAAAGTATAATGTTCCAGCTTGAAATTGTTCTTGACTTCTTGTTTTGTCTTTTGGTCATTATTTGTTGACATCAGGTAGATAATAATGGCAAGGGAACGCTAGACTACGGAGAATTTGTTGCCGTTTCCCTTCATTTAAAAAGGATGGCTAATGACGAGCATCTTCACAAGGCCTTCTCCTATTTTGACAAGGATGGGAATGGATATATTGAGCCAGATGAGCTACGGAATGCCTTGATGGAAGATGGAACGGATGACTGTACAGATGTAGCAAATGATATTTTCCAAGAAGTAGATACAGACAAGGTGAATACTTGATAGTTTTTCTTTACATGTAGTCATGATTAGGGAATCGTACCATCTTAAACTCTTGAAAAATTACAGGATGGACGAATCAGCTATGATGAATTTGTGGCTATGATGAAAACTGGAACAGATTGGAGAAAAGCTTCTCGGCATTATTCACGTGGGAGATTCAATAGCTTGAGCTTAAAGTTAATGAAAGATGGTTCTTTAAACTTAGGAAATGAGTAGTTGTCCAAGTATTTGCTTATATTCAATCTGTCTTTCCACATAGTGTAATTGTCCTCCTATATCCTGGACTTGGCTTCTTTGTGATGATTATTTGGTTCCTTCTTAGATGGGGTCCTTTTCACGTGGTGTTATCCGAGTCACGAAGGAAGGGGAACGCCAAAATATTACACGACCTTTGTTACTTGTGTGAGACATGGTGCCTTCGAGCCAATGGTGTGACATGTATGATTCCAATCATTTTAACATCCTGCCTTCTCTTCTGGTTTGAATCAAAACTCTTTAGTGCAGTCAAAATGTTTATCGAGGTGTGAATATCTTGTAGTTTGTATTCTGAACAATGATTTGATCATTTTATTCTACCCTACTCTACTAATATTTTGGCCAGAAAATGGCTGTGTATTCCAAGATATCTTCTATCTGATTGCTGCTTACTGTAGGAAAGTACTGATGCTCACAACATTTAGTATTGTGTTGTAGCATGAGCCTGTAACATTTAAAATTTACCACATGATGATAAAGCCAGTCTTGTGATCTTGTAAGACATCCGCTATCTAGGTGCATAAGAGGACTATTCCTAAAGAAACAAAAAATACTAATAATAATAATAATAGGCAGTATGTTTTACACATGTAAAACTAAGTCATTAAAGCTTTTTCAGCGCCGTCTCCTAGCTCAAGTGGCAAATATGTTAAATATTGTTAAATTGAATATCATGTTTTAAGTTTAAATTCGGTATATCACAGCTGTGTGGAAGTTTTTTATAGTATTAATCATTTCATCTGCCAAAAAAAAAAAACTTTTTCAGTATTAGAGGTTTAGGCTACCCTTCATAAGAGTTGGGTATGGCTGATATAAAGTGTTCATTTGTAAACCATTAGATTTTTCAGTATGAGGTCCATGACAGCATTGTGCTTTCTTGACCCCATTAAGAGGTCCATGACAGCATTGTGCTTTCCTGACCCCATTAGATTTTCAGTATGAGGTCCATGACAGCATTGTATTTTACTGACCCCATAAGTGTTTCACAATAGATACTTTTATCTCATATGTACTTGAAAAATCACAGCCCCGTCTCGAAGTACACATATGGAGGGCAAAAAATTATGTTTAAAAAAATTTGTTTCTATCGGCTGTGTAGTAGATGGAAAAAGAAACTCCCATCAAATCAATGTTCCATACTTGAGCTTTGTTTTCCTTTTACAGTTTTATGCTAATCTTTTGGGACCCCGACAACATTAATGTTGCCTTCTGTCTTCCATAAATGAGCTTTTTTTAGTGGGAAGAGAAGTTGGTGGGAGAGTACATTTCTTTGTTTGGATAACGAATAGTCTCCACGATGAAGATTATTCTATCAAGGAAACATATAATGTATTGATGAACAACATAGATCGCAATATCTCTTCTTATTATGTAGTTGTATGGAATAAACTAGTTTCGCTAAAAGTTTTTTTGTTTTCGTAGAGATTATTGAATAATAGATTGCCTACAAAGGATAATCTTGTTAAACGTGTGAATTGCTACAATTTGATTTCAAATTATGCATCTCTAATAAGCATGAGTCCATTCAACATTTATTTTTTGATTGTCCATTCTTTGAACAAGTGTGTCGTGCAATATTGTGTTGGTTGGACATTAGTAGTGCACTTCTAAATGATTCTTTGAATCATGCTTACCAATTCTGTGAGTTGAGTTCAGGTGGCAGAACAGTGTGTGTGTATTTAAATATTGCGTGGTTGGCGTGCAACATGAATCTTCTAATGGATTTTGTCAAAATCATGTCGTGGAGTTTGCTTAAATCAAAGGGCTCCGGTGTTAGTTTTAGTTTTTTTTTTGTGGTTGTTTTGCTCTTTGATTATGTTTATGGCTATGTAATTTTGTAGTAAACTCATTTAAAAAAAGATATAATAATATAAAAATTATTTTAAAAAAAATCTACGTCAAAGAGACTCATAAATTCAAATACACAAATAATATTTTATTAGTATATGAAAAAATTATTAATTTTATTCGCAATGAAACAATGAAAAAAAATAAAATATTTATAAGTACGGTACGAGTATCGGTATCAGATAACTATTCGATAAAGATAATTCATCATTTTATAAGTGTTTATCATTCGTAAACACATGTTAAAGTTTATAAAAAGAGAGAAGAGATAGAAAACTAGTAATAAACTAGAGGTGCCAAAACGTATTATCCAATCTATTTAGACCACGTTTGATGAACATGATAAGAGACAAAATAAAAATAAGTTATTATATCATGTTTTAATCGAGTTTTTAATGAACAACAAGATATAATAAGTTAATCTAAAATTTTATCATATTCTATTTATCTAGTTGAAATTTCTATCTTGAATATAAACTGGATTAGAAACCAACGTGATATGATATATAAGAACAGTAATTTATTCAATTAGTCTTATAAAATATAATTTAAAATATATAATAAAATATAAATATAAAAATAATTTATAAAATAAATCTACTCAAACATAAATATAAAAATAATGAATAGAATTTAATATTAAACTTAAAAATAAAATATTAATAATTAATTAAAAAATATTAATGATTTTATCACAAGGGTAGTTTTGTTTTTTTATATAATTTAATAAAAATTAGTTATCAAAATTATAAAAATATAAAAATTAATTGAAATTTTAAAATAAATATAATTTATTTACAAGGGTATTTTTGTCATTTATATATAATATATATCATATCTTTATTTACATATTAACAAATAAAATAGAATTATTTGGTTACTCGTGATTTTTTTAAAAAAAATTGGAATTATTTATTTAGTAGTGTCAATGGATAGTTTTAAATATAAAATTATTTCATTACTTATTTAATTTTTTAGTATACTTTTGTTAATTTATAATATTTAAAATATAATAAGTTAATTTAAAAAAAAAAACTAATGTGTAATTATTCACAATAGTAATTTTGTTATTTAAATATAATATATATTATATCATATCATGGTGAGATGTGGAAAAAATAGTGATAAAATAAAATGTTATCATATTGGTTATCATGTGTGTATCAAATATAAAATATAATAATATTTATTCTATCATTATTATATCTTATATTTATCCAATTTTATATCATATTATATCTCTATCATATTATCCTAATAGACCCTTAAAGTTGACCCTAATGGCTATGAGCTTTGTCAAATCCAGTTATAAAACCCTCAATAAAGCAGACCCAAAAAAATACTACCTTAGTCGAACTCAAAATAGATTGTGGGTTTTTAGGTCAGCCTTCAATAAAATTGCTTTTAAGCTTTTTAGTTATATTTTGTAATAGTAACTATGTAATTTTTTATATTTTTTTAAATTACGTAACATTTTCTAACTCTAAAAAAAATATGTTATTTAAATGCTATTAACATTCTTTTAAATATAATATAAAAAGTTGTTAAAATTTTATATGGTTTATTTTCTTGTTGTGATTAAATATTTTATGTACTTTTGTGTTTCGTTTTTAATTTAAATTAATTATGCTTATTCTCTTTAAAAATTAAAAATGTTTACCGGAGACGTATGCATGTTCTGTCCTTTTAATATTAAAATGCACTAATTGTTTTTTTTTTCTCGAGGTTCGTAGAAGTTATTGTAAATATACCGTTAGAAATTTACACAACTGTAGATTTTGAGTTTGAATTCAAAATATAGTGTACAACCTAACAATATCGATATTTATCAGTTGAGTTATAATTTAAGGAAAAATTCACTAATTGCTTTAACAATAGAGAAAAATATAATTTCAAACCCCCGTTAAGATATATCAAAGTAAATTATGTTCTAGTTACATGAAAAGATGTTCGAAAAGAGCTTATAGAGCATGTCTAGAGGGCTTCAGGTGGAAGGCATGGTATGAGTGAGGGGTTCTATTTTTCATTATTTCAAAAATCATCTCCAATAAAGTCGAGTGAAGAGGAATCAAGTATATAATTTTTAGGTTTAAATATGTCTTTAATCTCTATAAATATATCACTTTTGATTTTAATCTCTGTAAGTTTTTTTATTTGGATTTAGTCCCTATAAAATTAGAGACAATCGGTTTTGGTCTCTATTGTTAAATCAACGTTAGAAAAAAAGAGCTGACAAACCACTTGACACATGGCCCTATAAATGCACACCAATATGTCATCTTTTATGATATATTAAAAATTAAAATGTTTTATATTATTAATAGATTTATTTATCATTTAATAATTAGTGTTATTTTATAAAGAAAATATGAATATAAATTAAAATAGGGGTTTAGGGGTTAGGGACCAAAGTCAGTTGTTTCTGATTTTACAAGGACTAAATCCAAACAAAAAAATTAACATGTATTAAAATAAAAAAAGTGGTACATTTGCAGCGACCAAATATATATTTAAACCTAATTTTTTATTTTAGCATGTTAGTGAGGAAGAGGGTTCTGAGCTGATTAGAATGATTGAAAAAGAGGAAGTTAAGGCAGTTGTATCAGATTGTGATAGTTTCAAAAGTCATGGCCCTGATGGGTATCAACTTTGGTTTTTTGAAAGCATTTTGGGATGATGTTAAATGTAATTTCATGAATTTTACGCTAGAGTTTCATACGAATAGTAAGTTGGTGAGAAAGTCCAATTGTACTTATTTCAAAGAAGGAAAATTCTCAACATCTCAGTTATTTTTTGCCCTATATTTTTTGTTTGGTGTATGTATAAAGTTTTAGTTAATTAAGGTTCTGATAAATAAATTGAAAGGTGTAATTCGAAATGTCATCTCGGAAAACCAATCTACTTTTGTCAAGAGAAAACAAATGTTAGATGACATTTTGGTGGCTAGTGAAGTTGTAGACGAAGCATGAAAAAAGAAGCTTGAGTTAATCTTGTTCAAAGTTAATTTTGAGAAGACTTATAGTTTTTTCGAGTGGGACTACTTAGATATGGTGTTGACTTCTAAGAATTTTCCTGTAAAATTAAGGTGTTGGATTTTGGAATGTTTGAGCCCGACGTCATCATTAGTTTTGGTTAATAGGTACTCAACGGTGGAGTTTTCTCTACAACAGGGTCTTAGGAAGGGAAATCCACTTTCTCATTTTTTGTTTATGTTGGCTGCTAAAGAATTAAGTTCCTTATTAAGATCTTCAGTAGAAGTTGGGTTGTACTTTGGTTACAATGTGGGTGATGACTTAGATTTTAAGAATCTATCATTTTTAGTTCGCGAGTGATATTCGTATCATGGTCTGAAGAGAAATTAAAGCTAACCTACTCTTTTTCGAGTTGGTTTCAGGTCTGAATGTTAACTTTCATAAAAGTATTTTGGTTGGTGCAAATGTTAATGAGTCGTGGTTAGTGAAAGCAATCAGGTTATTAAATTGCAAAGTTGGGAAGATTTTGTTCAGATACCTTGTTAAGGTTCTGATTAATAAATTGAAAGGTGTAATTGGAAATGTCATCTCGGAAAACCAATCTGCTTTTGTCAAGGGCAAACAAATGTTAGATGACATTTTGGTGGCTAATGAAGTTGTAGACGAAGCACGAAAAAAGAAGCTTGAGTTAATCTTGTTCAAAGTTAATTTTGAGAAGACTTATAATTCTGTTGAGTGGGACTACTTAGATATGGTGTTGACTTCTAAGAATTTTCCTGTAAAATGGAGGTGTTGGATTTTGGAATGTTTGAGCCCAACATCAACATTAGTTTTGGTTAATGGGTACTCAACGAAGGAGTTTTCTCTACAACAGGGTCTTAGGAAGGGAAATCCACTTTCTCATTTTTTTGTTTATGTTGGCTGTTAAAGGATTAAGTTCCTTGTTAAGATCTTCAGTAGAAGTTGGGTTGTACTTTGGTTACAATGTGGGTGATGACTTACATTTTAAGAATCTATCATTTTTAGTTCGCGGGTGATATTCTTGTCATGGTCTGAAGAGAAATTAAAGCTAACCTACTATTTTTCGAGTTGGTTTCAGGTCTGAATGTTAACTTTCATAAAAGTATTTTGGTTGGTGCAAATGTTAATGAGTCATGGCTAGTGGAAGCAGTCAAGTTATTAAATTGCAATGTTGGGAAGGTTTTGTTCAGATACCTTGTGTTACCTATTGGTGACAATCCGAGACAGCTATCCTTTTGAAATCATGTGATTGAGAAGATTCGAAGAAGGTTATATGGTTGGAGATATCACAATTTCTCTATGGTTGGCCGCATAACGAGTTAAACTTATTTGTTGGTGTTAGTTTAAATATAATGGAATTTTTTGTGGATATTATTTCAATCAATGGTGGTCAAATCTAATTTGATATTTGTTCTAGTTTTTTCGTGTCTTTTAATTAAAGAGTTTTTGATGTTTGGTTCACTATTTTAATATTTGGGTTATTTTTGTCTTTGGTATCCGAATGTGTTTGTTTTATATTTTGTATACATTTTTATTATGGGCACATCTTGTGTTCAGAACTATATTTTAATGACTTTAATTGTTATCTATTGTCGGTGTAAATTTTTTTACATTGTTAACACATTACAATTAATCATGGAGATGACTTTAGACGTAATTTTAATAAAAATCAAATATTTCTAGTGATTTAACGATTGCAATTGACTGATAGTGTAAAAATTATTTACACTAACAATGTATATAAATTAAATTCTATTTTAATACATCGTTTGATTGCTTTACAAAAACTAAAAAAGAAACCGGCGCAAAAAGAAAAAGTAAACCAAATGGCACTTAAGTTTTAGTTTTCATTCTTTGTCCCAGATATAGTAATTAAACGAGTAAGACTTTTGAAGATTAGGGAGTAGATAAAGAAAAAGGCATTTGTTGATTAAAGTGCCGTATTTATTATTCAAATTAATAACATATATCAATCAAAAATAATATAAATTTAATATCAATAAAATTGAAAAAGAGTGAATATACTAACAAATTTACAATATAATAAAATAATAAAATATTTATAAATATGATAAAATTAAAATATTTAAAATATGTCTCTAAATCTATAATATTGAGAACTCCAATATTATTAGTTGAATTTGTCAATCTAATTTAAGCAAACAACAGAACAAAATGATAAACCAACTAACGCCGCACTAAAATAACAAATACAATAATGTCACATTTATATTAGAAAATCAAATTTTGATTTTAAATCGTATTTTATTTATTTAATAAAGCTCAAATTTGAGTTTTTTTAAATTTAGATTTTCTTTTTTTTGAAATGTAATACATTTTACTCAACTCTAATGTGTATATATTTTATACAACAGTTTTCAATAAATAATATCCATCAATTAACGAGTTTTTTGTGTGTGTTTCTTGCTTGTGTAATAATCATATTTGCGGTTAAATTTTATTGAATGATTTAATGTAGATAGGAGAGTATATTTGTCAAAATATTATTAATTACAAAAGTACACCTGACACACTTCTTTTATTTTGAACTTTCGTTTTAGATAATTTAGGAATTGAGTTCAAATTGTTAATGAGTTTAAATTAAAAATAAACTATTTGAGAGAATAAGAATTTTGACTGAAATAATTTTTTATCGGACTTTATTTATCTCTAGGCTAAAGTCTGAATTACTAAAGTCATTTTTTTATGAGAACTAAAAAGTTAAATACAAAAACAGCTCTAAGTTAAAATTTAGGTGTCTTTTTAGCCATTAGGTTTAGACTTCGACTTATTAGTCATATTTTATCTTTATTTCGTAGAAAAAACATAGACTCAAAATAAATGAGATAAAAATAAAAATTTCTTTTTTCACTCCGAAATCTTTTCAAAAGCCCTTAAATTTTGTCTAAATTGACTAATTCAAAAGTGTAATTTACACGTTCAGATTGATCAATCTAGACATATATTTTAGTGTATTTAAAAATATTGAAGAATGAGAGAAGAAACACCTTATAAAGAAATAAAAGAGAAACAAATGGAAAAATTTTGCCTCATGTTTTACTTTTGTTCCGCTAAGCAGCACAAGGTTCAACTTTGTGCATTTGTTCCTTAAACAACTAAAAAAGAGTGATTTAAATTTTTGTTACTCAAAATCATTCAATTGTATTATTTTATTTTCTTCGTATTTTTATTTAAATAAATAATTTTTATATAAACTTAATATTTTTTATATGTGTTCTTTGTTGGTGTACAATATTATTTTATTTGTCGTTTAAACGTGATATTTTTTTATTTTATGCGGTGGTGTTCGTGGTAGATATGGATGATTTTTAAAAAATGCAATCTTCATAGTATGTATTTCATCTTCTTTATCACAATATTCACAACGTGATTATTTCAAGAGCATTGCCCTAGCTGTAAATCAAAGTATGAAAGCAAGTGGCACTTTTTAGCATGAAGGGTCTAGCCGTCGAGGCTGAAGAGTTTAATTTTGTTTTTTCTTTCTCGATATTAAACCTCTGCCTCATGCTCATCTTTTTATAGTAATTATATTGACTTCATAGATTAAAAAAAGATTGTTCCCGAAAGTGTAGCACACAATGGTAAAAGTTAAGACATTGAAGAAGTATTATGAATGCAATAACTAAGTTGCAAAATTTGAAATCAGCCAAATTATCAAAATATTATTCCTAAATTGTTCTCTTATTTTTCAATGATTTGTTTTCTTTTCAAATAAGTTTGTCTTCTCAATCATATTTTCTTTTATTTGAGTATTTAGTATCTAATACTACTTCATGAATTTTAATATTATTGCATAATGTTTCTATTTTTCTAATATGATTTTCTATTTTTTTTCACAAATTTTTTTTAATTAAAGATATTGTGTCAAGTGCACTTAAATTATATCTCCTCCTCTCTTGACACTTAATTATATCTCCTCCTCTCAATTATATTGTGCAGTCGTTTTCAAGTGCGAATTCTCAACTTTAGACTAATTTCTTCAACTTCTTTAAAAGAACTACATATGTATTTCAAATACTCATCTATATTTTTTTTTAATCATATTCGACCTCCATAGAATATCTTTATTGGTATTCTACTTTATTTTTTCCAAATGAATTTCTTAGATTTTTCATTCTCGGTGATGATATACTTTTGTTTAATGTCTAATTTTTTTCAATCTTACATATTCACCCACAAGAATAAACTTATTTAAATTACATTATGGATATTGATTATGGATGTTGCTTTAGTCTTAAATTTTTTCTATGAAATGTAAATATTTAATTTGTATGAGATGTGTACTCTTATTTTTTGGTGTGTTAAAGTTGTAATATATAGCAATTTACATTCAATTATTTTAATAAATATTGATTTATGTTTGTTCAAATGTTCCTCTTTTTTTGAAATGCACCTGTAAATTTGTTTATTGAATAGAAAATAAAATTTAATTAAATTTACACATCACTACTACATATTATAGTTTTATGATATCATAACATTCATAATCCACGATGAAAGTTAGAGTTTAAAGTTTGGGACATCATTAAAGCATTCTTAAATTCCAATGGTATCGACAGTTATCGGTTCGATTCAATCCAAAAAAACATATGAGGGAAGTGAGGATAAATTCCAATGAAAACAGTGCCAATTTTCTAGCACATATGCCACACTTTGATGGAAAAGATTGGGATCGATGGCGAATCTATATTCGAGCCTTATTTGGATTTCAAGAAGTCTTAGAGGTTATAGAGAAAGGTTATGATGAACTGGGAGCAAATCCAACAGAGGTGCAAAAAACAACTTATAAAGATAACCAGAAAAAATATTACAAGGCCACATTCATTCTTCATCAATATCTTGACATAGCTAACTTTGACAAGAATAGAACATTTATCATCAATATGCAAGCTACAAACATTCAATGCTTGAAGGCAATCAATTTAGCGGATGAAAGTTGGTTGTGGCATTCAAGATATGGTCATCTGAACTTTAGAAGCTTGCAAAAACTTGGTACAAAGAAGACGGTGAATGAAATTTCTGTGATTGATATTCTTAAGAAGGTGTGTGATATGTGTATGACAGAAAAATAATCAAGAATTTCGTTCAAATCACAATTTCTAGCAAAAGCAAATGGGTGTCTTCAAGTGGTTCACAGTGACATATGTGGACCATTTGAAGTTCCATCTTTAGGAGGTAATAAGTATTTCATATCATTTGTTGATGAATTTAGTATGAAATTCAATTAAACAAATGAATTGTTGGTGATGCAATAAAATAAATATGTCCTCATGTGAGGCAAAATACATTGCTGGCAGTTATGTAGCATGCTAAGCCCTATGGCTCGAATCCTTAATTAATGAGTTGAAGATTAAGATATGTAGACCATTTCTATTGATGACTGACAACATCTCAACCATTAATCTAGAAGAAAAAAAAATGTGTCTAATGGAAGGAGCAAACAAATAGACACAAGGTTTCATTTCTTGAAATATCAAGTTGGAAGAAATAAGCTCAAGCTCATATATTGCCAAACTTAAGTGCAAACAACTGATATCATGACTAAAGCATTAAGAACAAACATATTTGAGGAGCTAAGGCACATGTTTGGTGTAGTATAACTTAAATACTTGAATTAAGGAGAAGTATTAGGTGACTTGTAATTCAAATAATGTAACAAATATAATGAATCAATCGGTTAGTTAGTTGGTTAAAATTCAATTAGTATATGTGCTAGTTAGTTAGATTGATTCATGTATAAAAATGTTTACAATCAATGAAATGAATAAAGTCTTTTCATCATTCTATTGTGTGAATTTTACAAATTACTTTAAGTGCAAGTAATAATTTAACAATATATTGAAACGCGAATTCGAACTTTGGATATTTCTCTTTCTTTACATTTAGTGTATTTGAATTTTTCTATTAGTATTTTAAAAAAAATAATATTAAAAAATAACACTAGGTACTAATGTATATCTAATTTGTTTAACTCAACTAACGTATATCCAATTAAAACTTGATATTGGCAATTCTTATTCTCAAATAGAATATTATAAGAGTATAATAAAAATAAATTACAAGAGTACGGTTTATAAAAAAAAATGTATATTACAATAGTACGGCTCAATTAATAAATAAGCCAAAAATCTCAACCGTAATGAATGGAGGACCACTTATCTTATAAACTAATTATCATTTCAAGACATATTTTACAAGTGATTGTATTGATTGATCACTTGACTTATTGCATTGATTAATCACTTGACTTATTGCATTGATTGATCACTTGACTTATTACAAATCACAATTTCAAATTAAAATCAATTCTAATGAGAAAATTAATTTTATTCAATGACACTCAAATATATGATAATTAATTATACATCTTCAAAATCAATTGGGTCTTTCAATTGTAAAACTAAACATACACTATTATAATCATATTTAATAGATGACTTATGAATTGATGAACCGTGAAAACTCAATTAGATCCTTTCATGCAAAGATTTTATATAATAATAACTATTTATGAAATTCCACCATTAAATATTTTTAAAATTGTGAGACTCAATAAATTTTAATGGTGAAATATGTGGTAAAATCCTTTCATATAAAATTTCCACACCAAAAGATTCAATTGGTCAAACCCCACATGTTCTCGTATCATCACATGGGGTAAGCTTTTAGTCAGCATCCCACTATGGTAATAGGAGAGAAAGTGATAAATATGCTTTACACTATCACTAACCATTATTGAATTTTATTTCCTAAATAGACCAAGTCAAAAACTGAGATAATACAACATGCAAGAAACATGTGATACAATAAATTTTTTTTAATTTCATCAATTGGACCACATATAAAAAACATGACAATTGAAGAGCAACATGTCTATGTCCAAGTCCAAGTACAAGTCCAAGTCCAATTATTTAATTATATGCAAATTTCTCATTTGCAAATTACATAATTATTAGAATTAATCACGATTTGGTAGCCAAAGATTCAACTTGGACTTTACCACAAGGTCCTTTCATCCTAATATAAAGTCTGTATTCATCATATGTCATTGGTGGGTAAAGGGCTGGCCTCTCCTTTGTTACAAGCTCCTTTGCAGGTTCAATTAACAAATCACTCTTTGGGTTGTAAAACATGGCCAATGAAACACGATCTTTTATTGAGTTCACAATCACTCTGTGTTCTACACTCTTGTATATTGCATTGCTCAGCACCTGAAAAAACATAAACATTCCCATTCAACATTTTTTTAAATGGTGTATGTTACAATCATTATATTACCACTACTACTACCTTTCTTACATATAACATTTAAGACACTTGTAAAATTTTGTTGTCTTTTATTATAAGATGATTTTCAAATTACAAGATACACTATATTAATTATTTTTTCCACAAACGTACCTATAATTAAAAAACCTTTATATTTTTTAATAATTGAATGGTGATTTTGGAAAAAAATGTAATTCGTTAAAAAATTTAATATAAAAAATGTACATCGTTGACATATTTAATAATAATATATACTGTATAAGGGTTTAGATTTTATGTATTTACGTCATCGTAGATCTAGACCATAAAATTAAAATTGGACCATACAATTTATATTCCGATTTCATATTTTGGACTATAAACCAAAGTCAAAATATAGATAATTTAATTTTAATTTGATATAATCATATCTTGTAAATGCCTCAAATACTTGAAAACAGAGAATCTAAATATGTACCAATAGTAACATAAGTGAAATTTGTGATAATTAGTATGTGAACTTAAAAAACTAATTAGTCATTGTGAAACAACTTGACCAAAGTAAAGGATATAAAATTGTAGAGAGAGGTGTAGGACCTGAATTTGGTCACCAATGTTGATGATAAAGGCATTAGGGATAGGCTTAATAGTGATCCATTCATTTCCTTTTCGTACTTGAAGGCCAGCCACAAAATCATCAGGTAGAAGAATGGTCATACCACCAGGATCTGAGTGAGGTGATATGCCCAAAGTAAGGTCAGGTTGTGGACACTTTGGATAGAAATTCACCCTTAAGCAAGCACCAATATCATCTTCTCCCCCAAATTTATTGAGAAGGAAATTTTCTTCCAATCCAAGATTTATTGACATTAATTCAAGTATCCTTCCTCCTAGCTTAACAACTTCTTCACCATATTCAGAAATCACTTTCCTATCATCATAAAACAATAGATAATGTTTTGTTATACATTGACAAAAATTGATGTTTGACTAAATTTAATTTTAGTAAAAAATTGATGTTTGACTAAATTTAATTTTAGTAAAAAATTGAATTGAATATAAAATTATTTATATTTAAATATATTTACGTAAAATAGAGTTACATTAACAATAAATTTAAGTATGAAAATTACATTTAAATTAAAAAATTACAAATTATAATTTTAAAGTAAAATTAATTATATTTTTAAACAATCAAACATATTAAAATCAATTTTAAAATCAAACGTACTAAAATCAATTTTAAAATGGAATCTAAACATGCACATGAAATATATAATTTATTAAGGTATTCAGCGATTGCTATTCATAAACTTAGCTAGTGACAATATTGTACCATCAATATTAACTACATACCTATATTATCAAAACAAAGACATTTAGCCACTTATAGATATGTTTCCTGATTACCATACTAGGAAATCATTTTGGTCCCAGTTAACATTTTCAAAAAATATGCTATGGTGCTTGCTTGTGAGATCATGGGGTAGTTGAGAGAAAACAAAAAAATAAATAAATGGATTATCGACGTATATGCATGAAAAAGGGAAAAAACTGAAGGTGCCACCGTGACCATGCACCTTTCCACATCAATATTTTAAGAATAATATTTTTTTGTAAATAATAATATTTTATGAAAAATGCAAACATGTGATTTCATCAAATAGTATTCCATTTATTTTAAAATATAATATTGCTTCATTTGATAATTTTTTCATCAAATGTTTGATGATTTTTTCATTATTATTAATATAAATATAATATTATTTTAAAAATTATATATATAATACTTGTCAAAGATAGGATAGAAAAAAAATTTAATTATAATTGTATTGAAAATTGTAAATCACATTAATTTTCAGATATTTTTTTGATTAAAATGATATTTATTATAGGAGACAGGAAGTATTCTTAACTCAAGAAAATAGGATTTAATGTATTCACTTTTTCATGTATTTACTGTTATCAGTAATATATAGCCGTGCGATCTCAAACGTACGATTAAAAGAAAAATAAACTATAATTTTTTATTTTATAATTTAAAATATTGAATTTAAATTTTGGATCGATTGATCTAGATCGAACGATTACCGACGAGTTACTGCGTTCATGTAAGGGATTTCAACCGCAGTAAATCATGATCCTAAGTCAAAGGTGTTCACGCGGGTTTGTCCTAGGGATAGAGACACACGGATGACACACGGTGTTATACGCTTGAAAAAGTGAATTTGAAGCTGCACCATCCCATTGGACAGTTACAGTTTAGATATTTGCAAGGTGGAATTTGTCAAAAGAACACTGCTTCAAATAAATAAAAATTGACTAGGTGAACTACATGTTTTATACACATGAGACTTTTCCTAACACCCACCAATTGGATGGAGAGTTTAGTCATATCCACTAGAAAGATTTATGGGACATAAATTAAATTAAATTGTATCACATTAAATGTTTGATTTAATTTTTATAAATTATTTTCAAACCAATTTTAATTTTATTATGAATTGATTTAAAATTAGTTTATAAATATAAACTAATTTAATATTTTGAATATATTTTTAGTTTAAATCAGTTTCAAACTAATTTTTCTAGTTATTTTGACAAATTATTTTTTGACTTTTTCAAGAAAAAAGTTTTTGATACATTTTTTTTTTAATTTTAAAATATTTTTGACAATTTTTTTTTAATTTTTTTCAATAAAAATTAAATGTAAAAGATTTTCCGATAAAAAATTATTTCAAAAAAAAAATTGAAATTTTTCATAAAAGAAGTGTTTTTCAATTTTTGTATAAAAAAATTTCCAATAAAAAATGATTGAGTTTTTTTTTGAAAAATAAATATTGAAATTTTCTAGATTTTTTTCCAAGAAAAATAAATTTTAAAAATTTTATAAGATTTTTTTTAATTGCGGTTCAGTACAGTTTTGAATCGATTTAAAATGATTTATAAATATAAACTAGTTAAATATTTAAAGAAATTTTTAGTTAAAATCGATTTCAAAATAATTATTAAAAAAAAATATTAAAATTCTTTTGATAAAAAAATATCAAACTTTTTTCGAAAAAAATAAATGTAAAAAATTTTCCAATTAAAAATTTGTTCAAAATTTTTTGAGAAAAATAGATATAAAAAAATTCAAGAAAAAAGTTTCAAATTTTTTTCAAAAATTAAAGCGAAAAATTTTCAAGAAAAAATTAATTTAATTTAATTTATTTATTTTAATTTTTTCTAGATTTTTTTCCAAGAAAAATAAATTTTAAAAATTTTATAAGATTTTTTTTAATTGCGGTTAAAATATTTTTAAATTATTAAATTAATTTTTTAATTAAATTTAATTAATTAATTTATTTTAAATATGTGATTCAATTTATAAATTTTATTATGTAGTTATTTTATGATGATAATTATAATTATAAATTTATTTTTATTATTACAAAGTTAGCTTATAGGATTCTGCACATGTCTTTTTCTCTTTCCCATATCCCTAACGTTCAAATCTTACCAAATTTATGTCTATAATTTCAACCCTTTTATGACCTTAATACATTTATACTATGTATAATAGTTACCAAATTTTTGTGTAACTGATTTCTTTTAATTTTATCATTCATATGAATTTTGTTCTTTTTAATGTAATTAAAAAATTAATTTGTTTTTACACATCGATGCTTTATAATTATTTATACTTAAACGAGATACTTAATTATGATGTAGATTTTTCTCTTTCTCTTTCAATTTCAACATTTATTATTTTATGACATTTAATGAAGAAGAAGAGTTGAGGGTACTCCCCTGCCTTCACCTCCCCTGAGTCTGTCACTAAAGCACTAACACGGAATTATTTATAGTTTTGGTTTAAACACTTTTAACATGTGTCACATATGCTTTAAAGAAAAACGTATTTTCAATATGACTAACATTTGCACATTTTATTATTATGTCATAATAAAAAGACTTATTATTTTTCAAATACTGCACATTTTTGTTTAGATCTAGTAGGGACCATTGTACCACATAGAATAAAAGAATAAGAAATTGAATATGGAATTAAGCTTAAATATAATCATGATCAAAATATTTAAAAATAATAATTTCTATATTTATTTTTCATCTTGAATAAAAATGTTAGTCCATCCGAGCGATTATTTAAGAACTACTATATATATTTGATTTTATAATTAAGTCAATAAAATTTAATATAAATTTTGAATGAATTACATTAATATTAATTTTTGTTGACTCAATTTTTTTAAAAAAATATTAAAAATAATAATAATTTTATTAAATAGAGAATATTGAGAACATATGGAAAGAGATACTATGAACGTATACCTCAAGGATGATGGAAGTGCAGGCCACTTAGTTTGGTTCCTAAGTGAAGGAGGCATATAATGGAGAAAAAAATAGTCACTCCAATCCAAAATAGCACCCTTTTTCACTCCCAACCTACTACCATAACCCTCATATGTTGTTGGAGAGTTAGCATGTTCCTCTTTCACATCAAGTGGAAGGTTAAAGAACTCACGCCACACTTCCTTAGCACTCTTCATCAACTCATGGCTAATTCCATGGTTCACAACTTGAAAGAAACCCCACTCTCGACACGCCTCGGACACACGCTTGAGCTCCTTCTCTCTAAGGATATGATCCTTACTGGAGAAGTGCTCAAGGTCGATCACGGGGATGTCAATTTGATGATTTTGAGGAGAACAAATGGTTTTAGTGGGTCTTTGAGAACGTGGTTTGATGTAACATGAAGGGATTGAGCTTAGGCCACTTTCGGCTAAGGCTTGGACTCGAACCACGGGTTCTGGCCATGCTTGAGCGCAACTCATCATTTTTTGTTTGTTTCACTTTTGAGTTATTGTGGAACTAGAAAAGCACAAAAACAGAGAGGGATAAGAAGGATTAGTGTAGATTGTTGTAGTGTGATTTGAGAGCAACAAGAAGGGTATTTATATATGTTGATAAAGAGCACGAGGTGCTTCGGCGCCGTGATCAAATTGAATTGCAAGTTGGTTCTTTACGTGTGTGAGTGTTGAGTAAAAAATAAAATAATTAAACAATTTTTTCATTTAATTTTGCTCTTTTTTTATATAGAATGTGGATAATAAAAGTATTTTGGTCCTACATATCTCATACTTCGGCTATGTTTAACTACCTTTTTCTTTTCTTAACATAATGTTTCCAATGTCTCGAGATAAAAGTGAAAACAAATCCAAAAAAATAAGTATATTTATTCTAAATTTGAATCAAAATACATCAATATTTTTTTAACTCGTTTTTACTTATATTTCAAGATAAATGAAGCAAATAATATTACTTAATTGATATTCGACAACCTTATTCTGTTTGTCGTGTTCTCCAAATGCGTATATTTAAAGTTAAAATCTTCATGATGTTACTGTTTGGTTTTGCTCCCTCTCATCGGCCTCCTAAATTTGCTTGGTGTATTTTGCACTAGCTCAACAAATGTCTACATAAATACTTATATGTAAATGCTTATATATTATTCACTAACGAAGTTTGACATTGATAACAAAATTCGAATTAAATCGTTGTAGAATATGTGCTTAATCCTTAATTACCGATCTATATTTTTACTAACTATTACAAGTGATAAGAGTTCGGAGAGTAGCCTTGCATAATAATTTATGTGGTAAAAACTCACCATAGGACTATTATTATTTATTGAAAATGTCGAATATTTCAATTTCCAATGCATTGGTACAACTAGTATGTCGATAGTCGATAGTCGATACAACTAGGATGTCTTTCGCTAAAAAAATGCATCGGTATACAACTTTTAATAAAAACTTATAATTTTAATCTCTTAAATCATACTCTTATGACACGTATTAATTATTAGATAAATAGCTAACGCTATATTTTTTTCCTTGAAATAATTGAATTATATGATAATTTTACATATATTAAAAAAAATATAAATAAAAAAGAAAAAATAATATTTTTATTAAATTATTCTTATTTAATATAAATACATTATCAATATCATTAATACACAGTAAAAAATATTGCATTGTAAATGATGTAAATAATATTAATTAAAATAAATAATTAAAAGAAAAAATATCAAAAATTGATTGGATAACTCATTTTAGAATAATTTCTTTTATAAATATATCAATTATTATATAACACAGTAATATTTTTTCTTTATTAAAGATTATATTCACAAACCTTTCATTTTGCTGATTTAGTATATTGGCATTTCCCTGCCAGCACAGTTTTCTTTTCTGACGAATACAACAATAATGATTAATTATACAAATTTAGTACAAGTAATTAACTTGATAATACAACAATGAAGTGGTTGTTATACTTTGGATTATCTGTTCTATTCTAAATTATTTTAAAGATAAATATTATTTTTTATTATTATTTTTGTTATTGTTAATTCACTTAATATTTTTGAATGAATTAATAAATAATAATTATATCTGATTTATTATAAATTTTTTTATTATTATTTGACGTCTCGTTTTACAATAAATCTATTATTATTTTGTATCGTCTTTAATAAATCTGTAGTTTGATTGAGTATAAGATACACTAAATCTGACCTACTCTATCTTTTTATACACCCTAGTGGCTATAGTCCATGACTATCATATTTTTATTGTTGGAACTGAACAAAAAAGAAAAAAGAACTTTGTGATTTGCGCCTAACTTAGTGCGGCTCAAAGGATAAATGTTACAAAATGGTACTTTTTATTTAGCTGAAGTTTTAATGTATATTTTTGAGATTAATAGATGCTATCCTATCATCTATAACAAAAAGATGCTGCCCTCTCAAAATTGCAGAGGAAAGCTAGAGAAAAAAAATTATCCCATAACATGATAATTCTTTTTGGTGTCATTTAAGAATGTCAACTTATACTCAAATAGGGATTCTTATGAGGATTATTCTTTTGTGAAAATAAAGATAGAGGATAAAAGCTTCTTAAGGATCGTTTGTGGATGAGAACATTAATGATATTACCTATCTATTTGAGATATTTTTCTTGAACCATTTACTAAAATAATGTTTGTATGTATATATTTATTTTGCATATATACGTGACAATTTCTCATTTGTTTTATGGTCATATTTTAATTTTTTAAAATAATTTTTACAATCAATTTAGTTGAAAATAAGATAAATCTATTTATTGTTTTTATGTTGATGGATCCTCATAGAGAACATGGAGATCCGTAGAAATCGAGACTAATAGAATAATTTTTTGAAATAAAAAATATATGCAAGAATGAAAGACATTTTAAATGATGAAGACAGAGAAGTGAAAGAATACTTTATACTCCCGCTCCATCTTGTTAATTAATGTCATAATGTGATTCATTATTTTCTTTAACTTGTTAGTTGTAATGCATTTTATTTTTTAAAAATTAATATTTGAAGTTACATGTTAGATTCACTTTTCATTTAAAATTAGTATTATGTTTTTTATGATAGTTTAAAATACAAAATTAACTTCGATTATAACAATATGCCATTTGATATTGTTTTTATTTTACGAAACAATAGTTTAATACATTCAGGAAATTAATTTCCGGCTAGATTTAAGAGGATACAATAGTATTTTTTTTTATAAAAAATAAATTATTTGATATCTTAGAATTTTGTTGGATATTGAATATCTCAAAAGCAGTATCAATCTAAAATTTCAATTTAATTTGTATATTGTATACTATTATTCAACTAAACCGTAGGATATCAGAGTGGTCACAGAAAAATCATATTATTATAGGAGTGGCGGTTTTGTGGGTGAAAGTTTTTTTTTTTTTAAATTGTAGGTGATAGTTAATATTACAAATTGCTCATATATTTTGCTATTTTAATAAATATAATAATGCAGCATTTTCTTGCCTACAAAAATATCTAATGCAGCACACAATATTATGTACAATTTCTTGTAGCCCAAAAATGAACAGTTTCCCACGTGATTAATTTGTCCGATTTCTTAAATAGTTCTCTAGTTTAACTAAGCACGTCACATCCATGCATTTAAGTAACCATATGTCGAATAATGTTTAAAAGCATATGCTAACTATTAGTGTACTAATTCTTCATAACATTTTTTTTTTATAATGAAATTTGTTAAGTTATAAAAAATATATTATCTTAGAAAATGCATATTCAAATTTTTAAAAAGTTTTTATCAGAAAAATATTTCTTAAAAATTTAAAAATAGTTTTAGAGTATATATATGTTAGAATTATATTTTATATTATTATTTTTATTATTATCATTATTATTACTTTATTATATTTTTTTGTGATTAAAGATTGAGTTTATGTATCTATATAAATTTGTATTAGGTATTTTGTAAAAGTAATTTTTTTAATAATAATTTTTCTAATTTTATTATTGAAACTTTAACCTCCTTTCTCTTTCTCCCCTTCCCTCTTCTTCTATGAATATCTATTGTTAACAACTTTTACTCAAAATTTTAAAACATTGAAAATATTAGTCATTGCAATCTTATACTTGATTCAGACACCATAACAACAAACTCAATTCGTAGACGATATTGAAATACTGCTAATTTAAATTCCAACAATTTCTCTTCAAATTGAGTGTAAGCTATTACATCATATACTTGATCTAAACACCATGATCTCACTTTTATTAGATGACTTGTAATTCAAATAATGTAAAAAATAGATGTTGTAATCAACTTAACTAATCAATCAATTAATAAGTTAGATAAAGTCAGTTAACATATGTGCTAGTTAGTTAGATTGACTCATATATAAATAAACTGATTTACAATCAATGAAATGAATAAGTCTTTTTTCATCATTCTATTGTGTGGCTTTTACAAATTATCTTTAGTGCACGTATTAAGCTAACAAATTAGTATCAAGAGCTATTTGTTCGACCCAATCCAAAAAAGCACGAGTGAAGTGTGAGGAACAAACACGAGTGAAGTGAGGATTAATTCCAATGGAAATAGTGGCAATTTTCCAACACATATGTCACACTTTTATAAAAAGATTGGGATCGATGGAGAATTCAAATTCGAACATTATTTAGATTTCAAGAAGTCTTGAATGTCATAGAAAAAGGTTATGATGAATTGAGAATAAATCCAATAGAGTTGCAAAAAACAACTTATAAAGATAATAAGAAGAAAAATTGCAATACCACATTTATTCTTTATCAATGTCTTGACACAACAAATTTTGATAAAATTTCAGAAGCAAAAAGTGTAAAAGAAGCTTGGGATATTAAGGTGGTGCAAAAGTCAAGAAAGTAAAATTACAAACTCTTCTAAAGCAATATGAACTTCTCCAAATGAATGAACATGAATAAGTTTCAAATTTGATTTCAAGATTGAGAAGCATTACCAATCAGATGGCTGCTTGTGGTAAAAAATTGTCATAAAAAAAAGTGTGAGAAAATCCTAAGGTCCTTGCATACTAGGTTTGATTACATTGTATGTGCCATTGAATAATTTAAATATATCTCAACTCTAAGTCTTGAAGAATTGCAAGGAATATTATAAGCAAGATAATTAAGAATAAGTGAAAGAAGTAGAGAAAAATATGGGGATCAAGCACTATCATCTCAAATCAACAAGAAATGTGGTCAAAAAAAGGAGATGGATGAAGAACACTAAAGGTAAGTTCAGGAAAGGTGATGACAAATATGAATCCACATCAAGAAAGGTGATGACAAATATATATATATATATATATATATATATATATATATATATATATATATGAAATATAATAAATATAATAGTAAAAATAAAAATAAATAATTAAGGCAATCATGGGTGTTTCTTATTTCTTTTTGCCTCTGATCTATGTTTAGACGTTTCATTCATTTCTAAAACATAAAAAGAACGTATATAATTGAATGAAAAGAAATCGAAAAGAAATGGATTGATGATAATAAAAATCAGGAGAATGGTGATAAATTGAATGACAAGAAACTGAAAAGAAATAGATCAATGATAATAAAAATCAGTATAATGGTGATCAATTGAATGAACATAAACAAAAAAGAAATGAATTAATAGTAATAAAAATGGCGATCACTTCACAACTATTTCCTTGTCTTTTATAACATACACCCAAAAAATATATAAATAATTCACACCAAGAGGAGAAAAGGAAATAAAAAAAAGGGTAGAGGATTATTGAGTAAAAAGAGAGAGAGAGTAATGGGCAAAAATAGGGAGAAATAAAAAATATAAACTTGATAAAACCAGTCCAACAAAATCAATTAAGCATTAAAGTAACGATTTTTTTATTCTCCTCTAATTTTCTTCGTATTAGCTTCTTTGTACTGCATCATTAAAAAAAAAAACCGATTTAGTTTTTCTATAAAATAAACACATATATTAAGCTTTCATTTTTCTTAAGCTATTGTCCTTATTTCTAAAATTGTTTGTAACACACATGCTAAAAAAACATAAATAATTGATGCTTATATACCAATTGCCAAGTAAAATAAACTTCGCCCCCATTGTAACATAATACAAAACTCATATAATGACTTTATCAAATAATTCAGAAAATCATAACAACAAACTAGATTAATAAATAGTATTTATTTTCTTCTTAGGATTAGTATTGATAGTCGCATCTGCCGGATTAATTTCATCCTTGCTCGCCACGCCGAATCACTCACCTCAACCTTCGTCGGCATTTGTGCCGCAATAGATACGACAACTCGTGAATAAATCCTTTAACATGTTGCATATTTTGATGTGTCGTCGCATCCATGTATTTCGTTCACATATTGTCGTGTTACCGTTGTTTTCTAATAAGAATCAACTTTTCTTAACTTTAAAACCAAATACAAAATTAAAAGACACAATCCGTGAACATATATCTCACATTTTGTTGTTGTTGTTGTTGTTGTTGTTATTGTTGTTGTTGTTGTTGTTGTTGTTGTTATTATTATTATTATTATTATTATTATTATTATTATTATTATTATTATTATTATTATTATTATTATTATTATTATTATTATTATTATTATTATAATAATAATAATAATAATAATAATAATAATAATAAAATAATAAAAATTTAGTAATAATAAAATCGAACTACACATAAATATTTTCTATCTAAGAACTAGTGTATTTTGATTTATCTATTGCACCGAGGGATACATAAGAGCAAAGTCTTCCCCTTGTCAAACCAAATTAATAAAAATATATTTTTTCTTTTTTTTATTAATGTAAATAACTTATTTTCCTTTTGATTATTCTTCTCAGGGGATAAAAATAAATAAATAATTTGTATACAGTTAATTATAGGGTATTCGTTTTAGTGGACGATGTAGGGTAATATTACTTTCCTTACTCGTAATTGACTCGCCAATCCATTTTTTTATTCAAGATCTTTATTTTAGGTTTTATCTAATTTTTCCTTTAAAAACATAAAATTGGTGGCGACTCACTTTTCGCGGACAAAGAGGACGCGACAATTGAAATGTTAAATCCAAAGGTAAATCAAATGACTTTGACAAAACGAGGGTGTTATGCTACAATTGTGAGAAGTTTGGTCACTTTGTTGATGAATGCTGGTACGGAAAGGCCAAACAAAGAGAAGAAGAGTGAAGATGAGGCATGAACTACACAAAAAGATGACCCAGATTCATACACATTTTGTTTGATGGCTACAACAAATGAAAAATCCTTTTAATCTTAATTATGGTTTCTTAACAGTAGTTGCTCTTATCATATGACCAATCACAAACAATGGTTGGTGGATATTTACACATCAAGAAAGAGTAAGATCAGATTTGTTGATGATAGAACATCATAGGTTGAAAGTGTTGGAAATATGGTGATTAAAAGAAATAATAGAAAAATAGTGGTGATTGAGAATGTACTCTATGTGCCAGGCATGAACAGTAATTTGTTAAGTATAGGTCAACTAATTCAAAAAGGTTTTCAAGTGATAATGAAGAATGATGCATTGGAGATGTATGATGGACATAAAAAGATGATAGTGAAGGTTCTTATTTCAAATAATAGAACATTTATCATCAATATGCAAGCTGCAAACAATTAGTGCTTGAAGGCAATTAGTTCAATGGGCAAGAGCTTGTTGTGGCACTCAAGGTTTGGTCATATGAAGTATAGAAGCCTACAACAACTTGGTACAAAGAAGATGGTTAATGGAATTCACGTGATTGATGTTCCTGAGAAGGTGTGTGATGTGTGTATGGTAGTAAAACAATCAAGAATCTTGTTCAAATCACAATTGCCAACAAAAGCTAAAGAGTGTCTTGCAGTGGTTCATAGTGACATATGTCGACCATTTGAAGTTTCACCTTTGGGAGGTAATAAGTATTTCATATAATTTTTTTGTTGAAATTAGTAGAATGTTGTAGATATACTTGATTAAAACAAAAGATGAAGCACTTGAAATCTTTAAGTATTTCAAAGTGAAGGTTAAAAAAATAGGGTGGAAGATCTACCAATGTGTTAAGGACAGATGGAGGTGATGAATATACCTCACATGAATTTGAGGAATTTTGAGTGAAAAATGGGATTGAACATGAAGTGATTGCTCCTTATACACCTCAACATAATGGATTGACATAAAGGAGAAATCGAACCATCCTAGACATGATTAGGAGAATATTGAATGGAAAAGAGTTGTGACACAAGTTTTAGGGTTAGGCTACATTCACGGCTGCCTATATACTGAACAAATGTCCAAAAAAAAGAATGCATGAGAAGGTGCCATAAAAGGTGTGAAGTGGAAAAAGACCAGCTGTTGGACATTTAAGAACTTTTGGAGCTCAATATTTCAGACATGTAGCAGACCAACAGAGACAAAAGTTACAAGATAAGAGTGACACCATGATTCTAGTTAGGTATCACCCAATTGGTGCCTATAGGCTTTATGATCCTGTTAAAGGAAAAATTGTAGTGAGTAGAGATGTGAAGATAGCTGAGCATGAGTTATGAGATTGGAAGTAGAAGACCAACAACACCAATCAACAAGTACGATTTCTTGAATCATTGTTGGATGATTATCAAAACAATAAAGAAGTAGTTGAGGAAAAAGTATAATCAAGCAGAACTCAAAGATCAAGGCAACCGTTAGTACACTTAAGTGAGATTGACGTGTGCAATGACAATGAAGTTGATAGTAGTAGGGATCTAGTGCATTTTGCTCTATTTGCTAATATAAAATCATTAAATATTGAAGAAGCTATGAAGAGGGGACCTTAGAGAGAAGAAATGATGGAAGAAATTAAGGCAATTGAAAGGAAACAAACATGATACTTGATTGATCTACCTCCAAGATAAATACAAATAAGAGTCAAATGGGTCTACAAATTTAAGTTAAACCCATATGGCTCAACTGCCAAATACAAAGCTAGGTTGATTTCCAAATGGTTTCTACAAATAGCATAGATTGATTATTTGGAGGTATTTACTCCAATATCAAGAAATTGAGACAATTAGGTTGGTAATATCACTAGCTAGTGCAAGATGCTGGAAAATGTGTCAACTTTATGTCAAGTATGCATTTTTGAATGGTGTGCTTGAAAAAGAAGTTTATGTTTCTCAACCACTGGGGTTTGTGATCAAGGGAAAGGAGGATAAGGTGCTCAGATTAAGATAAGCTCTTTATGGCTTGAAGCAAACTCCTAAAGCTTGGAATAGAAGGATTGATTCATTCCTTATCAACATTGGTTTCACAAAATGCATAATAGAATATGGTGTCCATGTGAAATACTACACTCAAAATGAAAGGCCAACAATGCTCTTGATTTGTCTGTATGTTGGTGATATGTTGGAGATTGATAGTAACAAGGATGAAATTGAAGAATTCAAAGTAATCATGAAGAATGAGTTTTAAATTTCAGATTTAGGAAAGCTGACTTACTTCCTTGGTATGAAATTCACTAAAACAAAGGAAATGACTGGTGATGCATCAAAAGAAATATGTCGGTGAAATATGGAGAATATATAACATGGTTAGCTGCAATTTTACTATCACTTTAATTGAAGTAAATGCCAAGTTAGAAAAATGAGCTGAAGAAAAACTGGTTAACACCACTCTTTTCAAACAAATTGTTGGACCACTAAGGTACTTGTGCAATACTAGGCATGATTTATGCTATAATGTTGGAGTTATTAGCACATTTATGGATAATCTCAAGCATACTCACTTGATATCAACAAAAGAATCATGAGATATGTCCAAGGAACACTAGAGCATGGAATTCTATTAGCTAGAAACATGAAGCAGTGTGATGAAGATCTGAATGGATATTCAAATTCTGATTTGTGTGGGGACAACAATGAGAGAAGAAGTACATCATGATATATTTTTAAGTTCATGAAGTCCTCAATTGCATGAAGCTCAAAGAAACATAGAGTTATAACGTTATCCTCATGTGAGGAAAAATATATTTTTGGGAGTTGTGCAATATGCCAAGCCCTATGGCTCGAATCCTTACTTAGTGAGTTGAAGGTTGAGATATGCAGGCCAATTTCATTGATGATTGACAATATCTCAACCATTAAAATGTTGAGAATATGAATCACATAGTGTGTGTGTGTCTAATTTTCCAAAGTCATCGCTTTGTATTGGGAACTTATCTGATATGTGGATCTGAGCTAGGTAGCGACGGAAGTTGTGACAAAATAGTACATGGCGGTGGCTCCCTTCCTAGAATTGAGTGTTGTATCTACAATTACTCGGAAGCCCAAGTAAAATTTGAGTAAGGAATGAGAGGTAAAGTATAGTAGAAATTGTGTACCTTTCTTGTTGTCTTTTCCTTTTTATGTATAGAAAAAATTGCACCTGACCTTGGAAGAATCTAAGGAGATCTCAATAGAGTTCTCTCTTCGATCGACCATTAATGTCAAATTCGCCATTCCAAAAATAAGAAAAGAGTTATTGCATTCAAGAATTAATCTATGATTGTGTGATCGTTTATTGTTGGTGTGGTGTATCATGATTAGCTGATGGACAATGTGAGAGCTTGAACTAAAACATTGGATGAGCAAATTTTTAAAATTTTAATGGATAAATAAAAAATATAATATTGTATATAAGAATTTTAAGTTGTAAATTTATAAAATTTTAAACTTTTAATGCTTATTATAGAGAAGTAGTAGATTAAATTTTAGTTGACATTTTTAATAATTAAAAATTAGGTAAAATAGATTTTAGTTCATATATACATATCAATCTACATAATGTGATTCCAAATAATTAAGATGCCTGTCATTTAGTTAGATTAATTCATCTAACAAGAAAAGATGCACGGATAACACGTCGCCTTCAAATATTAGATCAAACATACATTTTGGCAACGATAACCCAACAATCACAATTCTACTCATAAAAACAATTTTATCCATTAAATACACAGATTATATAATTCAAAATTATAACTACACCACAATATCTATATTCATTAACATATCTATTAATATATGTCATGTCATGTCTAGTCGAAATTCATCACAACCAATCCACTTATATCAAACTACAATTATCCTAAAGACTTATATAATTTCATTTTTACAATTTGTCACAATTAATACTTATTCATTTTTTAATTATTTTTTACATAAATATTTTTTTATATAAAATTTATCTACCTCCATACATTCAATTAAATTCAAAGATAAAAATTTTCTCCAAATCACATGTCTTATAACAATTTTATTTTTGAGATAATTATTCTATACTTGTATACACAAATATGATTTCAGAGACATATATGATTTCAGAGATAAGAGGATAATAATAAAAATAAAATAAGGAGAATATAAAGAGAAAATAACGAGAAATGTTAATGTAATTAGCTAATTGAGTTTTGTATAGGGTTAAATATTTTTTTTTCTCCATAAAATAGATTAAATAAATTTATTTTATTTATCAACTTATAACTATCTCTCTTAAAATAATTAAAAACAAATTAAAAATTATAGTAATTTTTAAAAAATTATCAATGATTTTTGGTGTTCATAATCACCCTATTTCCTAAGAAAACCCCGCCCAGGGAGATGGAGCTGAGACCGGTTTAGTAACGAGATCCATTTACAATTTTCTTTCCCCCTCAAGTTTTTTATCTCAACCAAATGACGGCAATATGTCTGATAACTTCTTTCTACCAAGAATCACATAACCCAAACATACTTAAATACAATCGATTCAAATAAAATACGTACTGTCTATTTGATTATAAAAAATGTTTTGCCGACAGCAAACATTCGATTATCTGCCACTTTTGCATTGTTGTCACGTGGGAAACATTTGTTTTCTAGTTTAAAAATGTCACGTGTGTACAGTACAGTGCTACACGCTACTCCATTCATTCATTAACAATAACATATTTTTTCCTTATATCTTATTTTTAATTAAATATTTTTTAAATTTATATATAAAAAAATATTCTTTTTATTTTTGTAAGATATGCAAAAAAGACATTAAAAATTAGGAGATAATTATTAAAATATTATAGCATTTAATATCTACCCAACCGCCTTATTATTTCTATTAAAAAGGGATATAGGAGAAAATTATCCAACAATCACTATTATAAAAATAAATTATTTTTTAATATAAAAATATATTTTTCATAGTATTTAGAATTTTGCATGCATTTAAAAAAAGTATAATACATGATGAATTTTTTACTATTATTAATACAAAATGTAATAATATTTTGTAAGTTATATATAGTAATAATTGAATGATAGTATAGAAAAAATATTAAAAATTATGAATGACATTCAAATGATTTTTTTTTTTAAATAATCCTTGTTGTAATTGTGATATAGATGGAGTACATGATCACAACTTTTAATAAAAATTATTTGGTCACACACATGAAAATATACATAATTTATTTATTTTAAAATATATATTATTTAATTATCTTTTTCTTAACTTTTTATTTTATTTTTGTTTGTCTGATTAAATATTATGCTCAAATCTTGTGATCATGTAAGACTTTCTCCTTAGTCCAAATAGTTTTTTGGATAATTTCATATAAAAATATAAGTGAAACATACTAATTACTTTTTTTAATGTTAATATATATAACTACAGATATAAAATATGTTTCAGTTAAATAATTTGTATATTCGAGATCCATTTACAATTTTCTTTCCCCCTCAAGTTTTTTATCTCAACCAAATGACGGCAATATGTCTGATAACTTCTTTCTACCAAGAATCACATAACCCAAACATACTTAAATACAATCGATTCAAATAAAATACGTACTGTCTATTTGATTATAAAAAATGTTTTGCCGACAGCAAACATTCGATTATCTGCCACTTTTGCATTGTTGTCACGTGGGAAACATTTGTTTTCTAGTTTAAAAATGTCACGTGTGTACAGTACAGTGCTACACGCTACTCCATTCATTCATTAACAATAACATATTTTTTCCTTATATCTTATTTTTAATTAAATATTTTTTAAATTTATATATAAAAAAATATTCTTTTTATTTTTGTAAGATATGCAAAAAAGACATTAAAAATTAGGAGATAATTATTAAAATATTATAGCATTTAATATCTACCCAACCGCCTTATTATTTCTATTAAAAAGGGATATAGGAGAAAATTATCCAACAATCACTATTATAAAAATAAATTATTTTTTAATATAAAAATATATTTTTCATAGTATTTAGAATTTTGCATGCATTTAAAAAAAGTATAATACATGATGAATTTTTTACTATTATTAATACAAAATGTAATAATATTTTGTAAGTTATATATAGTAATAATTGAATGATAGTATAGAAAAAATATTAAAAATTATGAATGACATTCAAATGATTTTTTTTTTTAAATAATCCTTGTTGTAATTGTGATATAGATGGAGTACATGATCACAACTTTTAATAAAAATTATTTGGTCACACACATGAAAATATACATAATTTATTTATTTTAAAATATATATTATTTAATTATCTTTTTCTTAACTTTTTATTTTATTTTTGTTTGTCTGATTAAATATTATGCTCAAATCTTGTGATCATGTAAGACTTTCTCCTTAGTCCAAATAGTTTTTTGGATAATTTCATATAAAAATATAAGTGAAACATACTAATTACTTTTTTTAATGTTAATATATATAACTACAGATATAAAATATGTTTCAGTTAAATAATTTGTATATTAAGAATAATATATATATATATATATATATATATTTTATAATTGTTATCAAAACTTAAAATATATAATCTATTAAAGTAGATTAAATTATGTCTTTTTTTTATTGTCTTTGGGAGACATGCAAATATTGGTTACCTTCAAGATTGTAGTTGCAACACAATAATTATTTGAACCTTGTGTCAATTGTACTAGTGAAATGAAAAAATTATGACACCTCTTTATTATGTGTTTATTTGAAGCGTTGTAGCAAGTTAAATTTGTGGGATCATATTCATTAATTTATTTTACAATTGATTTTTAAAAAAATATTTGGTTTATCTTCCTAAGAGTAATGAACAGAAAAATAGATTTTATTTTGTCTTAACTATTTAAAATGTTTGGGGTGCTCAAAATGAAAAATATTAAAAAAGTAATATTTTGTCTTATCAAATTGTGGAAAAATAACATAATTTCTTTTCTAATTGAATAAAGGCAACAAAACAAGTTGATGTTGTAGAAATTAGATTTCTAAATGATTACTTAGATAGTTGATAGCCTCCTTCCATTGATTTATAGATACAAGGTTCTTCCAACAATTGAAAGAAAAAAGAAAATCAATTTCGGTATGAGTATTTGTGATTACTATGACAATTTTATTGAAAACAAACTATTTACTCTTGAATGTGAAGTTATGTGTCTTCTTCAAATTCTCTAAAGATGAGAGATTTAGGTCTCCAAAATGTATCTATTAAGTTAAATAATAATAAAAATGTTAACATTAATATATTCTCCATCTATTTTTTTCTTTCTTTCAAATATCGTTGTAAAAAATTGCTTTCATTTATCGAGTATACTGTAAATTCAAGACACAACTAATTATTATTTTAGCAATTATAAAAATTAAATATAAAAAAATCATCATGAAATAAATAAATTAGTTATAAATTAATTAAACCTATGTTAAATATAAATTAAGACATTAACTTTATTTTATAATAATATGTGTCATTAATTTAAGATAGAATATTTTTGTTTGCCATGTTATAAATGCAAGAATCTTGCCTTCTTCTTATTTTATTTTTTTTCTTTTCTCTCATAACAAAAAAATCTTCCTAAAGATTTTGCTAGACACTTATAGATGGGAGAATTTGGATTCCCTTATTTGAATTTTCATGGAATTCAAATTCACACATTCAAAATTTTATTGACTGTCTGATTAAATTAAAAAATCTAAAAAATATAAGTTTAATTTAAATTTGACCTGTTTGATTTCAATCTAATAGCTATTAATATGTCGACTTCATAAATAAAAAAATTCAAACTCTAGTAAATTTAGAATCTATAGATGGATATTCCATCACAATTTTTTTTTCTTTCATTTGCAAAGGTTTGAAATCAAACTCTTAGGTAGATGATCAAAATCTGATTCTTCTCACTAACATAATTTTAGTTTCGAAATATATGACTTTTTGTTTACTAAAGGATGAAATTAATATTTGACTAACGCCTGAGTATCTTTAATTTGAGAAAAACTCTAAAATTTCATATAAAAAAAGTAAGATCCTAATAAAACTCCACCTATTCTAACGTTTTCGTCATCCTAACCTTAATGGAATGATAGATTGATTGGTGGGATTTAACACCCAAAGATATTTTGACAACTTTCACCATAACAAATTTAACACCCAAACACAACACTAATATAGAATCTCCCTTCTTCTCTTTTCTTTCATTCTCTCATTTGATTTTTATCTCTTAAAATTACAAAATTAAACTCTTATTTTAAGCTGACAACTCATAAACAAAATTGAATAAAATATAAATATAAAATAAGATCATTTAGAATTTGGATATTTTTATACCATTCAAAAGTTGAATAAAAATATAAATATAAAAAACTAAAATTGTTCAAAAAATTTATGAGAAATTTCGGTCAAATTTAAAATTTTAAAAAAGTTGAAGGACCAATCAGTAACATTTAAAAAATATATTTTAGACTAATATACAAAATTTGAAAAACTAAATAGGAATTTTTGTAAAAAATGTAAATAAACTAATTTTCATAATTTGAAAAAAAAAAAAAAGATTCATATTTAATAGAATAAGAAGAAGAAGAAGAAAAAACTCAAATTCTTATAGATTTTTATGTTGAAATTTGAAATTACCTAAATTTAGTTTTACCAAAATTCCTTAAAAATTACTTTATTTTACCTATAAAGTTATATATTCTCCTAAAATTCTCTTTACCCAAATATACTATAATGGATTACCGATAAACTTAAACTTAATAATTATTATTGTAACTTATTGGTACTTTGACCCATTGAAAACCAACCCATGCCAGCTTGCCAAGCTAAATCAAATTTGATTGGGCTAAGTGAGGCTTTTTTATTTTGTTTTAATTGTTAAATTTGGTAATCTATGCTTATTTTATTGAATTGTATCCAGTTGGCCTAATCGAACTTTAGCCATTTTCATATGTGTAGCTAATAGCTATGAAGCAAGTTGTATCGCAAGACACAAATTTACACGGCTTTGGTATTTTGGGGGGACCCATATACTTTTTAGGTGTACATCATGTCTCCAATAGAATAAATGTTGGGGGACCAGTAATTATACGTTGTGTACATGTCGTGTCTCAGTGCAGATATTAAAACATGTGCAAAATTAGTAACTATATAATCAATGTGTATGAAATAGTAATATTTGTTGGGGCGTATTTATTTACTCTTAAATGAAGTGCTTACTGGTATCAATATTTATTTGATTTTACGGTAACACTAATAAAATTACAATGAATCATAGTAATTTTTTAAATTTTTTATAAAATCATAATAATTTATTATAATTTTTTTAATTTTACTGTTGAACTAAACAGGTTAACCATGTACAATGATACAAGACTTTTTGCGGTGTGAGAACAAGTTAACCAAGTCTTTTATTGTTCCATTTATAGACACCTATAAAAAAATTATGCAATAGATCATGTCAGTTTTCCACGTTCTTTAAATCTCCACAATTTAAAATACAACAATTCTCAAACGGGTAATTGTATCCATGCATAGACTAAATGGGAAAAGATTCTTTTCGAGAAAGGACTTTCATTGGTTACTATCTTAGGAACCATGTCACAGAATTACAAGGCAAACATATCAAGTTTGTAAATGTTTTCATAAAGGGAATCAACGTTGGAAATTGTTAGAAAAAAGGAATAATTGCTCGAATCTTTTCCCTTGAAGTTTGCTTTTTCACACAATACAATTCCAACTTTGTTACATAATAGTACTACTATAATTATTTTCACCTTTTACTAAAAGTTTGTTTGATACTCAAGATATGAAGTCTCTCAGGCAATTGTTTCGTGAATATGTCGCTACTTCAGATCTACATTTAAACTTGAGCAAATGTAAATTCTTTGTTGGTTGAATATCTTCTAGATATGTTCACAATATCAGTTTTTTTCTAGACTTTTCATCTGGATCACTTTGGTTTATTTAATTGGGTGTTCTCTTATTTCGAGGGAAGCATAAAGCATGTTATTTATAGCCTATTGTTGATCATATTAAAAGTAAACTTTATGTTTGGAAAATATCAATTTTATCGATTATGGGACATGTTCAACTAGTTAATCTATTATTCATAGTATATTGGTATACAACTTTCATGTTTACGTATAATTGATCTCCCTTATAAAAAGATTAGATTCTTGGTTGAGAAATTTTATATGGTCAGGAGATATTGTTAGTAGAAAAATTGTTACAGTGGGGTGAAATTTTTTTTTTCTCTTATGGAAGAAGGGGGACTTGGCCTTTGATCCTTGCGCGCTATTAATTATGTTGCCTTGCTTAAACTTTCTTGGGAAATGTTTTCCTCAAATCAACAATGGGCTTTACTTTTTAAGGTTCATTTTCTTCGTGACAATAAGCCAATTTCATATTTCGCAAAGTCCTCCATTTGGCCAGATATTCGATAGTTTCTTCATTTGGCCTTGGACAATAACTGTTGGATAATTGGTAATGGTAGATCAATTAATTTAATTGGCTAAGACAAACTCTTGTGGATAGACATAGATCATCCCCTCACCTTGTGCATGCACTACAATCTACTATTGCAAAAAAATTGGCCAAACACTCTTGGGATATTCCGCTTGTTTTGCTCATCATTTCCTAATAATGATGTTGAGATGCATCAAATAATTATTCCTTCAATGGATTGTGATTATCGACATGTTTGGAATATGACGTACTCTATAATTTTATCCTTAAGGACGCTAAGTAACCTCTTCATCTTACAAGTATGAAGCTTAGTTGATATAAAAAGAACTAGAGTGTTGTAATTCCTCCTTCAAAATCTTTTCTTGTCTAGTGTTTTTTTTCTTCATAATAAGATGCCTACACATGATCACCTATATCATCAGGTGAGTGTGATGGTGTCACGTTGCCGACTCTGCTCCCAAACCTACGAAACCACTAATCATCTTTTCTTTGACTGTGTTTTTGCTACTCGATTGTGGAATTGGTTGTCCATTGTTTTGCGTGTTGGGATTGATGCAACATCATTCTTTAGCATAAATAATTGATAGTAATTTTTTATATTTTACTTATTAGTATACAATAATAATAATAATAATAATAATAATAATAATAATAATAATAATAATAATAAAGAAAGAAAGAAAAGAAAGGGAGGAAATTACTAAATTAAGGGAGAAAAACAAAATAAAACAAAAGAAAAGAAAAATAAGAAGGGAGGAGGAGATAACTACCAAACAGAAAGAAACAAAGAGAGGGAGAGGAAGAAAGGGTAAGATAGAGAAGAAGAAAAAGTGAGAGAGAGAAGGAGAGAAGGAGAAAAAAAACATTGACAAAACAAGAAAAGAGGAAGGAAAAATGTAATTTTTGCTAGAAGTCAATGTAGAAGGAGTTGAGAGTACCATTATCTTCTCAATTCTTTTGGAATTCAAGAGGTGTGTTTCTCTTTTTCTATTTCTCATTCATGCATGTATGAGATAATGTGTTCCACATGTTAGGGATTTGGGGTTTAAGGATTTGAAATGAAGAAATGAATTTTTTATTTTATTCTTGGTTGGATTTAGGGGTTTCGAAATGGACAGTTAAAATGATTTATTCATGTGAAGTTCTATGACTGAAATTGAGAATAGATTATTGTAGAATTAGGTTTCCTTGATGACATGAAATTATGCTCTTTTGATGTGTTTGAAATTAAAGATCTTGAGTTTCACTATTGTGACAAATTAGTTTGAGTAAATTGAAATTGTGATGTTGTTTTGATGTTTTCATTACTGATTTATTCATAATTTATAGCATTATTGTTTGCAAAGATTGTTAGGAAATTAGTGTGATTGAAGAATTATTGTTAACTTAAAATTCGCAGAACATATTTGTAATGTTTTGGTCATACCTTTTTCTCTAGGCCTTAGTTCTTAGTGATTGTTAGTTTTCAGGAAACTAAATTCAATTACCTTCAAATTGAGTATTGACGCTTAAAAATGGGTTACAAGTTAGACAAGAGTTGCTGTCCTTTTTTTTTTTTTTTTTTGTCATTGTGTATTATTTTGATAACTTGCAAAAATTAGGGGTTTAATTTAAAAAACTAAAATAAAATAAAATTTTATCAATAAAGTAGACATCATAAGCTTTCCAAAGAATGTTCATTTAATCAATTCTTATACTTATAAGTTTATGTCAGTTAACTCTGTAGTTAAACTCAATTTTGGCATTGTTATAACATAAATTTGGGGCTGTTTTGAAAAAAATATTTCTTAAGCATGTTCTATTGAATTTCATTTTACATTATATGATTAATACGATATAATTGACTTAATAGTTTATCTTATCGTAAAAAATTTCAAGGTTGAGTGTATGGTAGTCTTTAATATATTTACTAATAGAGGATTA